>NC_033632.1:11593652-11874511 GCF_001540865.1 Ananas comosus | reverse complement strand
TATATATATATATATATATATACATGTATATATATATATATACAAGATAATGAGTATATATTTGTTTAGTAGATAAATGGCAAGAAACAAACCTGAATCAGTTATTGCCGCAGTATGGGCTCCACTGGTAGCAAGATGTGATATGGTTCCACTCCAAGGACCATTTACTAATCTAGGCAAAAGCTCCCTGTGATAAACAGAATGACCTAGAGCTCCAAATCCACCGTAACCCCTGTAAACTTCAGAAAATTAAGTAATGCAGTCACTTTGATGGTCGAAAAGAAACAATGATCTCCCATTAGCAAAAGCATGCAAATTCTCTATGATAAGATATAGAAAGCCATAACTTGTTTCAAATGATGAAGTCAGATGCAGTCTAAACAAAGTTGATGGCATAGGCGGAGGCCAAAATAACATGCTCAAAGGAGATTAGGAGAGATTTAGCCACAATTATTTAGCATAAAGTATTATGCAGAATAGGATTAGCAAAGGAGAACTCATAGCAACTAATTCCACATAGTTTTCTCTTTTGAGGATTAGCAAGGGAGAATTCATAGTAACTAAATTGACAGTAACTAATTCCACATAGTTTTCTCTTTTGATCAAATGAAACAAAAAAAAAAAAAAACCCATGTGGAGCAAAGGCCGATTGAGTTGCGCAAGGCGCCTCGTATCATCTAGGGAATCCAAAGATATTTAAAATTGTTTTAAACAATGGAATTTCTACTACTCCAATATTTTCTACGTACAACTACAAAGAAGTGGAATTGCTCACTTATACCTCAAAGTTTGAATTGATTATATAACCTTTTAATTTTAAAAGTTTGCAAATTTATCCCTCTATCAACAGTGAACGTACATTTAAAACTAACTTTTCTAGTCAAAAATTGCCATAATTTCTGACTACTCTTTTCTATTTCTCATCCTCATTTTACGCAAACCCTAAACCAATAAACCCTTCAATATATATATATATATATATATATATATATATATATATATATATATATATATATATATATATATATATTATACTAGAAATGCTAAATTTGCAAACTTTTACAATTTAGGGAGATGCATTGGAGAATTGAAAATTTTGAGGTTACAAAAATGCATAAATCTCCAAGTTTCTCAGGTTATACCTATGCAAATGCCCTCATATAACTAATAAAGGATCAAATAATGGAACGAAAAGGAAAACGGAGAGGGGAAAAGTAACAAAACGCGCGTACCAGGTGAATACCTCGCCGTCGCGCGTGAGCGCGGCGGAGTGGATTCCGCCGAGCGCGAGCGCGCGCACGCCCTCGAGATTAGGGTTTAGGGTGGGGACGAAGAGGGAGGCCTCGTCCCCGAACCCTAGCCTCCCCCCATCGCCCTTCCCCCACATCCAGACCCTGCCGTCGACGAGGAGCGCCGAGTGGAAGAGCCCGCACGAGATCCCCACATCCGCCTCAGCGGCGGAGGTAGGCGGCGGCGGCGGAGGAGGAGGAAGGGGGAGGAGGCGACCGGGGGAGGGGGCGAGGGGAGGGGGGGAGGAGGCGGGGGGGAAGAGGAGGGAGGCGACATGGGAGGGGTAGAAGCGGATCTCCTCCTTACCGCCACCGAGTTGGCCGGAGCTGCCGCGGCCCCAGGAGAGGATCTGGACGGTGGTTGGCCGCGCATCTCCGCCGCCACCGGAGGCGGGGTGGCGGAAGAGGACCGGCGCGGCGGCGCCGCCGCCGGAGACGGCGGAGGAGAGGCGGCGGAGGCGGAGGAGGGAGGGGCGAGGCATCGCGCTCCGCGGCGAGGTTGACGGAGTGTTTTGTGCGTAGGAGTAGTTATTATAAGAGCTTTTTTTTTGCATTTGGACCCTAAAAATAAAAAAAATCACAAATTACTCTATCAAATTTATAATTACAATTTTAGCCATATCCCTACCGTAGGCGCAACATTAGCGCCATAAATAGATTACCATTACGTGTTCAACTTATTCTCTTACTCGTGTGGTGCTTACGTGGCGTCTACATGGCGGGGATAGAGCTAAAAATATATAATTATAAATTTGATAAAATTATTTATAAAAATAATTTTTTTAAGGAGGTCGAATGCAAAAAAATCTCCATTATTAATTAGTAGGGTGCAAAAATAAAATTTTTTAGTTAGAAAGGGGGTAAAATATATGATTAGTCCCTGTACTACTCAAATATTCTGACTTGGTCCATACATTATCAGGACTAATTCCTGTAAACATATCAAATAACAGATATATTCCTATAAAATTTAAATCTTTAAATTTATCCTTTTAAAAGTCTAGTGATGCTCATATTTATCTCTCTGATCTATTAACATTAGTTCACTATTCTGTTAAAATATTTTTTTAACAGAATAGAAGTAAAATGTCAATTTTGTCATCACAAATACTCTTCCATAAGCACCAGCTATTAGAATTATACAGAAATATCCTCCCAAAAAATTCCTAATGATCATCTTTTTCCTCTAAAACAATTAATCCAATCTACCATCATTGTAATCTCTTCTCTCGCTCTTTTTCTCTTTTACCTATCTGATGCTGATTCCCTGATGCTCGACATGGGCGAAGCAACACGCATCGTAGATGAATGGGGACAAAGAAATCCTAATTACGGGTTCGAGAGGAAGAGGAAGAAGAGTTCTTATTGCTAGGGTTTTGATTGAATTAGGATTCTGATTAAAAAAAAATGTATAATATTATAGGAGTAAAAAGGTCAAATTATCTCATTCACTAACCAAGATTAAGTATTTTATCTATGATTAACTAAAATTTTTCAACGGACACTAATAGTAAGTGTATATTTGAAACCGTTAAAATTTTTTAAGAGATAAATCTGAAAATTTAAACTTTATAGGGATATATAATATATATCCTAATTAATATGTTTATAGAAAGTTGTATGAAATTTTTTTTTTTTTTTACTTTTGGAATGTTCATAAGCAACCAAACACATCGGCAACCACTAAACTCCTAAAACTCTCTTATTATTTTGGTAAATAAAAGATGTACATAACTTATCAAAGGCTATTTTCAATCCAATATTTAATTTTTAAAAAATTTTAATTTTACTATCTAATCTTTTTATTTATTTGGTTTAAGCTAGCCAACTATACTTTTAACTTTAAAATTTAAATTTGTTATTTATCTTTAATTTAGTCTCTATACTTTATGTAATTCTCGCAATTATAGTAAATGCAAGATTTAATTTTAATGCTAATTTATATGCATCTAATTTTTATAAATCATAATTGAAAACATAAACTTAGAGCGATGAAGTATAGGATTTCCTAGTATATCATGAGATTATATGTAGGATTTCATTAATTGAGAGAAATAAAGGACGGTTTGGTTCGACATAATTACAAATAAAGTGTTGGTACTTGTTAGAGATGCACGCGGTTGCAAATTTTAGCTTATTAAAGGGAAAATGAAATATTTGTTAGAGATATTTTAAAACTTTGAAAATGAAAAATTGGCCCATCAAATTCGTCTAATAATTAGTATAATAATAATAATAATAATAATAATAGAAAAGAACAAGTTTTATCATGCTAATGTGATGATCTTGCAATATTAGTTAGACATAGCAAACCTAAAGACAAATCCTAATACATATAGTGTGAGTTGAATGTCTAAATAGTGTGATAATGATATATTTAAATAAATGGTCTCAATATTGCAAGATCATTACTTGGTTCTCTCATTTTTCTGAACTTGAAAAAATAAAATTTATTTGCATGTGTGGAATTTAAAATAAAATACTTTATCAAATCATTGTTTGCACTCTTGAAAGCGTAATTAAAATGAGAGATTGGAGGAAAAACAAGTGGATCGATAAAAGATGGCCAAAATATGATGGAAGATTATATATACGAGAAAGGACGATGGTACAGGGAAGTACCAGATCCCACCCACTTCCGGCGGCGCCGGGGACGGAAGCGTGGATTAGAGGAACCGCCGGGGACGGAAGCGTGGATTAGAGGAAGGAGTTGCAGAGACAGGAGAATCAGGATGCACATAGGATGCACATGGGGAGCAGAAAGAAGAGATACCGCAACCACAGCCGCACACCGGCCAACCCTAGCTGTCACGCCCCGGGACCCTGCGGAAGCCCGCCCGGCACGTGCCCAGACCCGCCATACGTCTAAAACATATAAGGCGTCTAAAAACAACAATAATAAAAGCAATAATAAAAGACATCTAGGAGTATCAGAGCATAATAAATGTCTAAATGCTACAACAAAGGATAAGGATAAAACTGTAAGTCCACTAAATAAAACATAAAGTGATACAAGAAAAACCCAGATACAAGTGCTATAGGTAGATACATAGGTGGTCTCTATACATGGATACAAAAACCTCTCACTCTCTCAACTACAAAAGAAAGAGTAAACCACCTAGGCAAATTACCGCTCCTCGCTAGCTAGCTAAGCGATCCCCTTGCCGCGATCCCGTGCCTCCGTCGGTGCCGAAGGCTCTGAAAAGTAAACCATAAAACGGGGGCGTGAGAACTATTAAAAATAGTTCCCAGTGGGCAATTACTGACTTCAGTAAATGCATCATAAGACCCAAAGCTACAAAAGATGTCAGTGACTATAAATGTAGAAAAGCGAAAGGTAAGTAAAAATGTAACATACTACAACATGATATCTCTACTTAGCATAAATAGCATAAGTATGAAAGCAACTATGCATGAAGTAAAAGTCTCCAGCTATCATAACGTTCACAATGCGATAAAGTAAAGTTCCGTTGTTTACTATTCTAGTCAATGTCCAAGTAGTACACTAAGTCATCATCTGTCCACATGTCATAATGGATACTCAAAGTCAAATCTGAAGAGACCCACCCGAAGGCTGTCTATGGCCCTGAGACCCACCCGTAGGTTGTCTGGCCCGTGCCGAGCCTAATAGCCCTGTGGTAGTCATCATCCCCACCCTAGGAATGAGTCTGGCCCACGACAATCCACTTCGGCGCCAAATCCCGCACGACGAATATGAATCGCGATGGCTATCTCTGGAGTGCCGGCTTGTAGGGAGCGACCCTCACAAGCATGTGCAAATGAGCACAATGGCAAGTAGTCAAACGATCTGTCGCAAGTACCAAGTCCTCATGTCTAATAACATGGAATGTGTCAAGTATCCCAATGGCCTATCCCTATGTCATCATGTCTCTAACATGGAATATAACAGATATGTAGTGGCCTATAAATATGTCTCTATGTTGCAGTTTCATAGTTGACTAGTTTCAAGTGCCCCTTGATGACACTCTTGTTCTCTATGTCAAAGCATGGCAACTATGTTCCAAAGTACATATTCAAAGTCATAACCATCATGAGAGATGTATTTTTCACTTGCAAAATAAACACTTTTTCCGTATGCATGCATTCTACTCATATAGCTCTACTATATATAGTGAAATTTTCATAATACACAAGATATGCATTTTAAGTGTTTTAAAATTCATATAAATCCCATTTAGCATAGAAATGAATTTAAAAATATTTTACAACAAGTAGAAAGAGCATAGGGGCCATTTCGCCCCATTTCCACGAAGCCAAATCCACCGTCGTCAACGAAAGCTTTCGTTTGCCACGACGAAGGCGTCCACCACACTCCTAGTACCCTAAAGGTATGAAAACAAGTGTCACCTAATCGAAACGAACGACGCTAAGTTCAATCATTAAGCTTCTCAAGCTAGGGTTAGGAAAAACTCACCGATTGCGAAGGAAGCTCTTTTGATCTCCAAACGGGAGTTAGAGTCCTTCCAATCTAACCTAAACAAAGGTTCTAAACACATCAATTTGGTTCCAAAGCCCTCAAATCAAAAATTCCCATTTTTAGCCCTAATATGCCAAATATAGGGTTGATCTAGTAGAAGCTACCAAAACTTAATCCAAAGGGAAGATTAGGTTTACTAACCTCACAAGAAGCTCAAAACCAAGTCCCAAGCCAAGTGGAGTTGAAGATCTCCTCTCAAACAAGCTCCTCTCCCAGCTCCAAGCCTTCAACAATGGTGGAAACTCAACAAAAAGTAAGGTGGGGAAGAGAGGAGAGATCAAAACCAACCAAAATCCATAAAAAAAAGAAAAAAAATCAAAGGGGAGAAGTTCTCATCTTATCTCCTCAGTTCTAGGGCTCAAAAGAGCAGGCATGAGGGCTGGGGTGACTTATATAGGCGTTGCAACAATTGCAAAAACACCCCTCAACAAAACAGCCAAAATCTGTACTGCGTACCGGTACACGGATTTGTGTACCGGTACACAACCCACGAAATGGCCAAACCCGAGCCTCGGGTTTGCCTCAAAATCGTCTGTGTACCGGTACGCGGTCCCGTACCGGTACAGCCATCAACCCCGTACCGGTACAGCCACCAAGCCCGTACCGGTACACAGCCTGCTGAAGGCTACCCGAGAGCTGACCAAAAATTCAACTTTTTGGATTTTGGTACACCGCTTTAAACCACAATTCTCGGGACTCGAACCATAGGTCGGAACACTGTCAACGACCCACCAGAAAGTCTGAAAATGCTCGGAACACAATTAATCACTCGAACCCCACAATTTGCAAGGTCCAGTGCGTCACAGTGCGCAAAGGAAATTCTATTTTTATATTATAATTTTAAATGCATGTTATACATATTATATTTTTTTCAAAATAATTTTTCAAAATAAAAGTAAACAATACTTAAAAGAATTTCAAAATTCAATAAAAAAACTGAGAAGCACGAGTTAAAGGGGTTAAGGGCATTTTATCCCCAAACACTTCTAAAAATGGGTGGGGTTAGCTAACCCCAGATGGGGTTAGCTAACCCCACCTAACCCGACCAAACCCCAACCAAATACTATTTTCTATTCATAATAACCCACTATCCTTCTTATCCCACCTACTCTAACCAGACACTATTTTTCACTATCCTGATTTAACTCTAACCTCCAACCAAATACAAAAATACTTTAACCCCACCTTAACCCTAAACTTAACCCTATCCCTGGAATAACTAGTTTTTCCTTAACCCGAACCAAACGGCTACACAATTTCTAAAAAAAAGGAGGTTAAGAGGGGCCCTCAATTTTATAACTGGCTTTTTACAAATATATTCATTTGTAATTTTCTTCCATATAAATTATTGATTTTTACAAACAAAATTTATTAGATAAAAAAATACTAACTTTGGATAGATTTTTAATAATCAAAATTTTAATTATAGACCTTTTTGTATTTTAAAGCTATCATAACTTTTTAAAACTATT
Organism: Ananas comosus; assembly: GCF_001540865.1. NCBI lineage: Eukaryota > Viridiplantae > Streptophyta > Magnoliopsida > Poales > Bromeliaceae > Ananas > Ananas comosus. The sequence continues at coordinate 11,867,252 of NC_033632.1, read as the reverse complement.
TTATAAAGAATTTAATTTAGAGATAATTATTTGTATGTCTCTCTAAAATTTTAATTATTTTATTTGGCTTTATAAATTCTTGAAAGTTATAAAATTGTCATATTTTATTAATTAAGATATTCATATCATTTTTTTTTTCACTATATACGAATCTCTCTTCATCTTCTATTTTTTTTGTTTCTGAATTTGTAAATGATAACTTTTTTTAAGCACATTGTGTAATTTTAATTTTTTTAAAAAATTTCTATCCGCTGCATAATAATATAATATAATAGATATTATTCGTCAATAAAGTATACCCAAAAAATACAAAAAAGGGTTAATTATATACATGTCCCTACAAACGTGATGAATTATAAATATATTTCTATAAAGTTCAACTTTCATATGTTGTTCTTCCAAAAGTCCTGATGTTTTTAAATATGTCCTCCGTTAGAATTTATTAGAAAAATTTAGTTAACCATAGATTAAATACTTAACCGTAGTTAGTTAATCAGGTGAATTAACTTTTTTTCTCCTCTTCAATTAATCGGCATATTTGTGATGACAAAATGATCATTTCACTTATAAAATAGACAGTGTTTTAACGATAACAAACTAGAAATATATATTTAAAAGGAATAATTACCTATATATCCCTCAAATTTTTGAAAATATCTCATTGCCCCTATTTTTTTTTCTTTTCAATATACCTCTTATATATTTATTCGTTATTCCAAAATACTCATACAGTTACCATCTGTTAAGTTAATTTGGATTAAACGTGAGTTAAATATCTACCATAGTTAAAAAAAATAAAATAAAATGCCAATTTTGCTCTTAACTTAAGGGTAAATAAGAAATGTTGATGAAGATAGAGGGATATATTTGAAAAGACCAAAAGTCAAAATACTTTTTGTGCTCCGGACTTAAGGGCAAATAAGAAAAGTCGGTGATGGTGGAAGAGTATATTTGAAAGGACAAAATAATAATTTTATACAGATAACAGAGTTCTAAGGGTATATTTGAAATAGGTTAAAACGTAAAAAAGGTCTTTTCAATATTAGCCTTCTAAGAGGGATAAATCAGAAAGTGGGGATCTTTTCAGGAGTATATAAGTAATTGCCCTTATTTAAAAATATTTAAAATTTGCATAAATAATATATAAAAGTTAAAGTTTGTAGAGATATACTTATAATTTACTATATTTATAGGGACCTATATGAAATTAACCCACCTAAAGAAATGCTTGGTGTCACGTGACTTCCACCGTGAGAAAATTCGTGCTATTAATTCGCCTTAATTTTCCCCCCGAACCCCTCCGTCCCGCTCCGAACGAAACAAAATATATAAAAAAAAAATAATTAGAAAAAAAAACCCTAATAAGAGAAAACGAAATCGAAAAAAGAGAAAAAAAAAAAACCCAAACCAAACCAGACCAAACCCTCGATTCAATTCCCCATCTCTCTTTCTCTCACTCACTTCCATTTCACCTCTCCCCCCCTCTCTCTCTCTCTCTCAACTCTCTTCCCCGATCGAATTCGCCATTGAGAGAGAGAGAGAGAGAGAGAGAGCGAAGAGAAAGAAGAGATCGAGAGAGAGAGAGAGAGAGGGATGGGGCAACCCTCGGACCCCCAACAACCGGCGCCGCCTCTGCCGGCGGCGCCGCCGACTCCGGCGACGGTGGGGCCGGCGCAACCGGCGCCGCCGCAGGGGGGGTGCAAGGTGCGGTGCGCGGGGTGCCACGGGATCCTCGCCGTGGCGCCGGGGATGACCGAGTTCATATGCCCTAAGTGCCAGCTCCCCCAGATGCTCCCCCCCGAGCTCATGTACAAGCCCCCTCCGCCGCCGCGGGACGCGGCGGCGGCGGCGGCGGAGCCCGACCTGAACGCGACGCTGCTGAGGCTGTCGGCGGAGGACCCGGGCGAGGCGGCGCTGCGGCCCGAGGGCGCAGGGGATCGATCCGACCAAGATCCAGCTCCCCTGCGCCCGGTGCAGGGCGATCCTCAACGTGCCCCACGGCCTCACCCGATTCACCTGCCCCCAGTGCCGCGTCGACCTCGCCGTCGACTTCACCAAGCTCCACAACTACTTCGCCTCCGCGGGCGCTGGATCGTCCGCCCCCACCGCCCCCGGCGCTGCTTCTCCATCCCCTGGGATGCCACCGCTTCCGGGAATGCCGCCGCTCCCTGGGATGCCGCCGCTCCCGCTGATTGAGCCACCAGAGGAGATCAATGAGGTGCGGACTCGTCAATCTCTTACATCTGATGAATGAGGACTTTTTGCCGTTTCAGGCCAATTTGTAACCCTAATTTTCTGAAGTTGTTATCGTTCTTTATATTAATTACTGTATATCTCTATATTGCAACATGATCAGTTTGATGAATTTGTAACCAATCATTATTGTTGCATGGAGTTTCTTTGATCAGAATTTTGTTGAAATAACACTCATTTTCTTGTATTTAGCTTGTTCCAGCGTACAGCATAATAAAGTGGATAAGTTTAAGACATCCTATCACTATCCTGTTTTGCTTTAACTTAGAATATCTCTTGCATATGGTAGATGCGTTCTCTACACTGTTTCGAGCCAGTTTAACCCTAATTCGTTAAATTGCATAATCTTTCTTTATATTAACATCTATCTATACATCTCTTTGTTGTGGATTAGTTTTATGAATTTGTTACCAGTCATTGTAGTTGCATGGGGGTCCTTCAATTAGAATTTCGTTGAAAAAAGACTCATTTTCGTGGACCTTGTTTAAGACATCTTATCATTGTCCTGTTTTGCTTTAACTTTGTATATCTTTGACCATCCTTTCCACTGAGTATTAATAATCGGCTGGCTTATTATCTCATGCTTATTCTTGCTCCTGAATGGTTCTGTTACGGTGATTAACAAATGCTTAGTTAACATCAAGACACAAGGGCTTTCTCAATATGTTCAAGATTCTTTCACTTGCTTTGTTTCTGCTGTTTAATTAATTGCTGTGACCTGAAATATATTTTTTCTGCTCCTTTGCTGTTGATGTGAATTAGGTGGCAATTGACGTGGAGCGGGAAGAAGATGAAGGCGGTCCTGTTGGAGAGACCTTCACTGATTATGTAAGTCGCCATGTTTGGGTGTCTTGCACAATGTAAATTACTGAGCTTGTAGTGAAACTTCACATAGGTGACCTCACTTCAATTTGTTGCATTGACACACGGAATTCGATTTATATTTTAATGAAGCCACTCTGTCAAACTTAGCTTCTTTTATGGGTGAATGGTGTAATGACCGATTCTGTTACCACATCATCACGTGTCAACTATATGGAAGAATTACCACATCATCTTCAAGAACTGATGTGGTAGCTGATTCGGTCGCCATGTCATTGGCACATTGCTTCGTGAAGATCATATAGCAACTGATTGTCTATCACACTGCCCCTCCATTAGGAATTAAATGGAGTTTGACCTAGTGGCTTGACTGAAGCAACAACTAAATACATTTTTGTTTTGGTGATTTGTATATAAATTTGCAACAAGTTCACTAACCTTTTAATGTAATGTATCCTTTCATATCTATATACATTGAAAAATGAAAATATATGCTTTTCACATCCTTATTTCCATGTAATAGGGTTGCCTTTATTCTTCTTCCTAGAACATTTGGTGATGTCAGGAATGACTATGCCATACTTGTGTATTTGGTTTGCAGCGGCCTCCCAAGCTTTCCTTTGGTCAACCCCATCCAGATCCTGTTGTGGAAACATCTTCCTTGTCAGCTGTTCAGCCACCAGAACCAACTTATGATCTGAAAATACTGGATGAACTGGAGGATACAAAGGCTTTGTCCTGCTTGCAGATCGAAACACTAGTCTATGCTTGTCAGGTTAGTGTGCTCTTACTATTTTAAATGTTTGTTTGGCCCGACTTCTCGAATAGTTTCTTTCATTTGAAAATCAATATCCATGTGTTTGCGAACAAAACTTTTGTTGCTAAGGGAGATCTAAATTAACTTTTAAACTGCAAAGGTACTAGCAACTTTTATTGCAGGGGGAAGCTGCATTAAGAATATTAATGAGAAAACTGTTAACAATTTTCTTTGAGCAGATTTTCCAGACAACAGTTTTGCAAAAGCTTCAGACAGGCCAAACAGGGCATAAATGGAAATTTAAAGTTTTTCTATCATGATATATTAGTAATACTATTTTTCTGTCTATTGTAGAGGCACCTTCACCATCTCCCAAGTGGTGCAAGAGCAGGTTTTTTCATTGGTGATGGCGCTGGTGTTGGTAAAGGTAGAACTATTGCTGGATTGATATGGGAAAACTGGCAGCATGGGAGAAAAAAAGTATTGTAAGTATTTTGCAAACTCATTATGCTTAACTTTTTCAGTCTGATGGTGGTTTACATTTTTTTTTCCCCTTTCACTGTCTGTTTGAAAACTTTCCTTTCTTTCATTATATATATTTCTGATGCTGAGTTCGTTATTTTCCCGCTGTTTGACACTACTAATAGTGGCATTTTGCAGGTGGATTTCTGTTGGTTCAGATTTAAAATTTGATGCGCGTAGAGATTTGGATGATGTTGGTGCGACATGTGTTGAAGGTAATAGGTTAAACATGTTCCTGATGAATAATTCATATAGTTAAACCATCGAACCTTAGTAACTTATAGCAAAGTTCGTGTAATCTGCTATTGAAACTTTACCTAGTCCTTTTTCTTTGCTACAATGTGTTATATTGAAATCATCCTGTTCCTGTCACTGACAGTGTTTGAGTTTTATGTTATTTCTTATTTGACTACTATGTTAGTTCTTATGCCTCTTTCTTAACTTGTTATGATATCAACCGTAGAAGCACCATGATATGTATTTGTTTAAGTTGCATTAAGAGATTCCTCTGCATGATATGTACACTCACACATATTTACAAATCTTCTTATATGATAAGTAGGATGTAAGATTGAGAATTCCCATCTTAGTAAATAACAAAGGAAACGAAGGACTTAAATTTTCAGGATTATACTGTAAAAATTTTCTTGTATTTCAAAGTCTAGCGTCGACTAATGTAAGCTTCTGAATTATACTGCCTTATTCAATAAGAACTGTCGAAGCTGATACTACTTTTTTGCAGTAGATGATCTAGTGCATGTGTGGTAATGCTACACTATATATTAAATTATATGTTTAGGCATTTAAGAACATGTAACATAAGATTGGCTTAGCTTATATGACATTCAGTAGATGGAGGAGACAAGTTGAACCTAGTGATCTAGGTTTTCGACTATTACGTATCTAGAGAAACTTTTTCCTAGGTTTACAAACCTAAATAGCAATAGTGTTGGCAACTTTGTACTTGTGTTCTATACTCCTATTTCATGGTGATCCCCTCATTTCCTTGATTTTCTACGGTTTAGATATTCCTCGGCAATTTTTGGGTAATTGACATTGGTTTGCTACTTGGGCAATGAAATGCATTTCTTCTTGAAATCTTCTCAAGTTTGTTCTGTGCCTTAGTCTCTTCATAATTTTGGTAAAAATTTGGATGCTGATGTTGCCTTTGAACTTGTAGAGCAATTCCAATCTTAGTGCACTGATATATCTATACACGTTGCTATGTTTATTTGTAAGTTTATGAGGTTCATTTTATTATTTTGTGAGATAGCGATTAAAGGTCTTTTGCTATCACCCGCTTAACTTTCTGTTTAGTATTCCGTATGGAACTTGTCGGGATTAATATATTTTGGATACTTGACTCATTATATCAGTACTAATTCTTCTGTAGTGCATGCTCTAAATAAGCTTCCGTACTCTAAGCTTGACTCTAAGGCTGTTGGAATCAAACATGGAGTAGTCTTTTCAACATACAGTAGCCTGATAGCATCATCTGAGAAAGGCCGTTCTCGTTTGCAGCAGTTGGTGCAGTGGTGTGGTCAGGATTTCGATGGTCTTATAGTTTTTGATGAGGTAACCTACATGTTTTTATTTTGTGGCTAAAATGTAAAAAAATTACCTGAACTATAGCGTTTTTGAAATGGCTACTTGAACATTTATAATTTTCATTTACTACCTAAGTCCTAACTGTTTGTTATTTTGATCTCAGAAAATTCTGTCTAGTTCGACTTAGCCTTAACAGTTTCCGTTTGGAAAAGTTATAGAATATTCCTTCACTTGACATAATCTTACATTCGGTTAAAGAACTATTCCATTTAAAAATTAAGAGTTTTGACAGAGTGGTAGTTAATTCAAATATACTGCAAGGTTTGGTAGAAAAATTTTAACCTGCAAGATTGGGTAGAAAAATTTTAACTTTTATAGTTCAGGTGTCTATCTCAAAATAAGAAATTTCTTATGTCTCAGATACACTCCATTTGGATCCAAAGCTAAATAGAATTCAATAGAATTCAGATGTGAAGAATTTATTTTTATTCATCTAGAAATGAAATCGTTTGTTTGGAATAAATTACAGTTCAACTGAACTCCATTCCGTTTTGTTCTTGGGTGAAACTAGCAAATTATGTCAGTGTTTACATTTTACCTATCTATCCTTAGTTATATAGCAAGAAGGATAATAGAACTATTTTAAGAAGGTGCAATTTGGGCATCTTGATAAAGTATCACTGATAGCAAATGCATTCTTGCCAAATTTGACCTCAAATCATGGGAATTAGATAGAAGTCATTTGTATTATGACAAACTCTGTGTCAATTGAAATCTCATTACTTAATGATCCCAAACGATGGATTTGGGCAAACTAAATTATTCTATTGAATTCTAGGATTTGAGGCAGCCAAACCATTTTGTGAGGTCTATACGCTTCTACCCTTTTCTCTGTTTCAGACGGCTCTATTACTTGAGGATTCTTTCTTTCTTTCTTGTTATTTTTACTTGGATATTTTACATATATCACAAATTCCAATAAAAAAATGTATTTGCATCTGTAGTGAGTTTTCCACTATGCTCTTCAAAAGCACAATTTCTTATGTATTATATAAACTGAAATGTTCCTCTCTACATAATATTTCATGATATAAAACCAACTTTGCCCCATGATTTTGATCACTTTTGGACTTAAAGTAAGGGTACTTTCTAAGAAACTGCACCTTTGGGTAGACATTAAAATTTGGATTTTATAGAGGTATATTTGTCAATGGATGATTTTGCAGGACTACAGATGCAAAAGTCCCTTCTGATTTTTTTTGTCTCCCTGTTAAAGATTTTTACTGTTTCCATCTGATAAACTTTATGCAGTGCCACAAGGCCAAAAACTTGATTCCTGAGGCAGGAGGGCAACCTACTCGTACAGGCGAGGCTGTTCTTGATCTCCAGGTAGCTGTGTCCCACTGAGATTTGAGATCTGTAAATTGTACATAGGCTTATGAAATTTAGATTTGCTTGTCTAAATAAATTTCTATACAGGATAAAATGTATTGATAATCACTTTACTGTCCCAATATTCAACTTAATCCCTGTATCTTTTCACTTCAGCATATCTGTCTCTCAACTTTCTCGTATACAGTAATTCCATCCAACTGCTGAAAGAACATGCGACTTTTTCTGGCTCTTTTCTACAAAATGACCTTCTTTGCCCTATTTTGAGAGACTGATACAAGTTGTTTTACATGAGGGAAACAAGTCATTTTATACAAGGGGTAATATGATCATTTTACAGGAAAACTGTTTATTTTCCTTTTAATTATTAAGGATGAAGTGAGACAAAAATGTTTAAGCAAAAAGTTCAGGGTCTGAGTCCTAAAATTGAGATAATACATGCCTACATGGACTAGATATACATTTTATCCGAGTTTTTGTTGTGTTTGTATATGTTGCATAGCTAAACTTACAAAATAAATACAGAGGCGACTTCCTGAGGCTCGAGTTGTTTATTGCTCTGCGACCGGTGCATCTGAGCCACGAAATATGGGTTACATGGTCCGGCTTGGACTTTGGGGAGATGGAACATCCTTTTCTTCATTTATTGAGTTTCTAGGTTTGCTTTTAACCTCACCTCTTGTCCTGATCTAACTGAGTTTTGCAAAAGATGTTAAAAACTTTGAACATATAATAAATATTTTGGATAATGTGAATTCTGCTTTTCCTGAAATCCCCATTTATTTCTCTCCAGAGAGTCATTGCATTCTCCTATAGAATTACAAAAAGGTTTGCAAATTAATAGATCTTCTTCCGTCGTTGCCTTTCTAGTCATTCCCTCTTATAGTGAAGTTCTCTCAAATACTCGAAGAATAAATTACTTGAAGAAGATTCCACCTCTAAAGAAGTTTGTAATGTTGTCGACCAGCTCTGGAGAATGTCTTGAGCCATGCTAATTCCATGTAGCTATAAAAGTCAAACTGGCCAAATATAGAAATTTTTTTACCAGCCTTAACTTATCATTTCTAATTAATTTAAAATTTGATTTAGCGGAAGAAAGTTGCTTGTAATAATTTGGATTTGTGTTATGTTTGAGAACTTGGCATCTGCAGTATTCATGTTAGTGATGACTGGTGGTGTATTGAGGAGAGTGTTTTGTTAAGGTCACAGATCAATTTTCTGGTGTAAAATTAAAAGGAAATCGCCACGTGGAGGCATCAAGAGTATGAAAGATGTGTTAATTTGTCTTTCATGTAACATCTCTGTTTCTGCTTTTCTTAATGCTTGTTTTTCATAAAACAAGTTGTATTCTTCGGCCTTGTTTGGTATCGTTGTTCCTGTTTTTCCCGACGAATTTAAACAAAAATTCTGTGGTTGGATGTTCAAGTAAATCTTGTCATAGTTGGGTTGCTTGCAATGCAACCTAGCTGGATGCCAAAAGGCATCTTCATCAAACAAAAACAAAGCTGCAAAAGATATCACTACTAAGCTTTTGCTTTTTGTTGCCAAACGAACTTCATTAATATATAGATTTCAAGCACTTCATCACCCGCCGGCATACTCTATCTTGTAGAATTTGACTCCAGAAAAAAAAAAGAAAAACGATAGCAACACCAAACAAGACCTTATTTCTTACCTGTCTAATGTTCATAGGGAGCCGGAAATCCACTTATTATCATCATTAAACCTCCTTTAGTAGACATGTAAAATTAGTGGCTGCCATATTGACAAGCTTACATATACAATGATTTACGTACAATTTGGGAATTTATGTAATTAGGTTCATTAATACGATTATCATGATTCTCTTGAATTCGTCTTGTATCATAGACTCTTAATTTGGATTCGAGTTCATAAAGAAGCTTGAATGTGAAATTATAAAAGTGATACATATTGGTCCAATAGCACTAGGTTATTTTTGGTATCGTAATTCTTCTCTTCAGCTAGATCTTCAGGTGTATGCTTTTATATCGAGTCATTGACAAATCATTTTCTTTTTCCTATCTTGTTCAGTTGGTTGACTTTTATAAGGTTCATGTTTAAAAAGCATGGCCAGACTAAAGTAGACGAGAGCTGATTCTTTTCTTTGGGCTGCTCCTCTTTACTTAATAGCTTTTGTGATCAGAGCTCCCCATGTTGATCTCCTTTAATCATAAATTAGGTGTCTTAAAATCAGGCAACTGCTAGAAAAAACGCAATGCAATGCATGCTATTCTAATTGCTTTTCTAGAATTATGTTACAATGTGTTTGCACCTTTGAGTTCAATGCTCTAATATATAACCATAATAACTATTTTACTTATTAGTTCAAAACTTTTGTTATAGTGAATGATTTACTCTGCATGTCAGCTTTTATTTCATTTTGATTTTTGACAATGGCAAGCAGTGGGTGTATGCTAAGCCAGTGATACCTTTAAATGAAGAAATTCCAATCTTTTTTCCTGCAATTTTTTTCCTGTTTAGCCAATTGGATGAACTTTTGAATGCTACTTGAAAAACCTTTCCTCTGTAGTTTATATTGTCAGTTTTCATTGAAAGTCAATCAGAAAACCACTTGTTATTGTCAACTTAAATCTAGTGATGTGGTGGTTCCCACTCTTTAGGAATTGAATATGGATATTCCTTCCTATTGTTGCTTTAATTGCAATACCTATGATTTAATTGGGGGCATTATTCTTCAATAGTTATTTATGGCAAGCTTTCATGTAGTTCAGTCTTCAAAATACTTTTGTAGCACAATATATTGAAGTCTACGCATAATATCTGGAATAACGCAAAGGTAGGTGTGAACTGAAGAAGTAAATTGTGCCTTGCATGAGTGTCAAATATTGCTCTCGAGGAACAGGATTAACTTTGTCCATCATACCAACGTAATTATTATTGAAATTCATTATAAATACTTGCTGTATGTTTTTTGTTGTAACTCTACATGCTTACTTTGAAGAATGGGTTTGTAGTTCCCAGGATAGAGTGTGATTTCTTTCTTTTCTATGGAAATACTACTTGTTGCAGGGGCTCTTGATAAAGGTGGTGTAGGAGCGCTGGAACTTGTTGCAATGGACATGAAGGCAAGGTCAGATTTCTTTTTTTTTAAAACTATCTGAAGATTTTTATTGCAATTTGAATCTATAAGCTTATAATTTTAGCTATTGACCTTTGTTTAGGGGTATGTATGTGTGCCGTACACTAAGTTATAAAGGTGCTGAATTTGAAGTGGTTGAAGCTCCACTGGAGGAAAAGATGATGGTAAAGGGAACTTCTTTTCATGCATCTATTTATTTCTATTTGGGAAATCTCTGAAAGAAATTTAATTAATTTTCTTTTCCTCCCCTGTATTTGCCATGTATTAGAGTTTTCTAATACTCTGTTCTAGTTTACTCAACTTGATAATTGCTTGTTGCACTGACTGTGGAAAAGCTGATTTGCCTGAATTTTATTTGTGTGATCCATTTGATAGTTGTGTCTCTTTATGAAGGAGATCGCTGTAACTACTAAGCCTACAAATTAATGGCATAGTGAAAGTATCTTATTGTTTTGTTGGGTGAATCAGTCAAGCATAGTGAAAGTATCATATTGTTTTGTTGGGTGAATCAGTCACTAGATTTGCTATCGAGCTGTGCAGATATATGATTTGAGATTGTGATTCTAGATTTTTTTTTTTTCTTTTTTCAGAAATTTGCTTGGCTAATTCTTTTCTATCACATATATTCAATTTTTTTGACATTTCATAATTTGGTTCATCTTTATCAATTTTTTCAAGGAAGACAATTTGGAATTTCTTTCTGAGATTTTTAATCTAGTATTCATGCATTCAAAGGATTGAGTTTGATGAATTGATACTTATTTGGTTAAAATTTGGTAAAATTTTCATTGTCTCATTTTTTTTAGCCTTCAATTTCAATAAATCCCAATAAACTAAAAAAATAAAAAAGATGAAGTTAATTTCTTGTGACGAGTAGATATTTTAGAAGCTGCAAGCATATCTCATGTATTTGAATGATTAAATTTGATGAATTGAGGCTTAATTTTGAGAAAGAGATTCTTTTTCTAAATTATTGACTCTTAATTTCAGAGAGTTAAATGAATGTGGTGACAATTATGTGTAGATATTTTAAGTCAAACTCTGATAATATTTCTCCTTTGTATGGTTACACGGAATTAAATGAATGTGGTGACAATTATGTGTAGATATTGTAAGTCAAACTCTGATAATATTTATTCTTTGTATGGTTACATGGAAGAAGCAAACTACTTGTACTTGACTAGAAATGAACACTAGAGTCAACTTATGAGGAAACTCGAGTCTATCTTCTGTCTGTTGCTGTTCTTTTGACATGTAATTTTTCATGCTGCTGCTGTTAGAATTCAGTACAAGTAATGTTGCAATACAGGGTATGTATAAAAAAGCAGCTGAATTCTGGGCCGAGTTACGGGTTGAATTGTTATCGGCAAGTGCATTTCTTCCGGATGATAAGCCAAATTTAAGTCAGGTTTGGCGGTTGTACTGGGCGAGCCATCAGGTATATATTAAAATTTCCTCTCATTAGCAAATATTAATTTAGGTCAGAACTCATACATGTGCTTCTCTGTGCATTTATAATCTATTACTATTTGCATTTAATCTTCTCGAAGACTACATCCATGTCTTAGTCTTCTTTTGATATGATAAATATCATTTTCAGTGCAAATTGAATGGCCTTTAGGGGCTGTTTTTCCTGGTTGGAGCTTTTGCAGCAGTACTGTTTTAGAGCTGTTATAACTTATAATAAGGAGCAATAGTTTTTCATCAATATTCCCCAACAGCTTCCTATAACACAAAAAAGTGAATCATTGGATGGGAGTTTTTGCTTTTTGATGCTCAGCTTGTTCAGCTTTTGAGCACAACAAAAGCTGCAATTCCTTTTTTTAATAAAATAAGTCCAATTGCTTGGATTGTTCTTTGAAGTGGAGAACTTGTTCCAGAAGCTAGGCGTAATGGGCACTTGTTATGAGGGGCATGTTTTTGGTGAATTTGTGGCCTGGACCTTGTCCACCATGTTTGCTGTGAAGTGCCAGACTTTTAACCCTCAATTCCATCACTCCTTTAATCCCCGCCACCCAGTGAATCGCAAGAACTCCCTTGCTTAAAACACATTATATATATTTAAAAAGAAATTTTAACACATTGTATTTGCAGCGTTTTTTCAGGCACATGTGTATGTCAGCTAAAGTACCTGCTACGGTGAGGCTGGCGAAGCAGGCACTGGCAGAAAATAAATGTGTGGTGATAGGTCTTCAGAGCACCGGAGAGGCTCGAACTGAGGAGGCTGTTGCTAAATACGTGCGTTTCTTTTCTAATTAGCCACACACTATTACGTTATGCTTTTTGGTTTCTTTTTGCACATATAGCACTGAAAATAGGCTAAATTGTGCAAAGACCTCTTATTATTTGGTTTTGTGTGTGCGCCCTTGACACTCGTATTTATTTACATTCATACACTTACCAATGGTCCATACGCAAAACCCTTTCTATATCCCCGGCTGGGGATGCTTGTAAAGGTTTTCAGAGGGATGCTCACAAATACTAACTTTTTGGGGTATATGTGCAATTTTGCATAGTTACAAGGGCATATATGCAAAAAATCCTTTGTTTAGTGCAATGCTTGATTGGAGAAATTATTGTCTGCACACCATATCTCCAATGTATTGCCTGGTGATCTGCCGTCCATCAAAACTCCAATTCCCTCTACCAGCGAGTCACAGCATTTTTCTTAGTTGTTTTTGTGTCTGGGCGCGCGCACGTGTGTGTGGTTGGATGGTTGCCTTGAATCTATGACAGTGAGTGGAGGGCTGATAACTTGGCAGTGCATAGGTCTGTTGTGGACCTGTGGTTGCTGGGTGCAGGATGGTTGCCGACTGTTGTTTTCTTTTTTCGAATTCCTGTTTCTTCTTACTGGACATATTCTGAATCAGGGTCTTGAGTTAGATGACTTTGTCTCTGGTCCTCGAGAGCTTCTTCTTAAGCTGGTGGAAGACAATTATCCTCTGCCACCAAAACCAGACAATTCACGTGGTGTGTATTGAGCCTGTTTGTTGGTCCCTTATTTTTTGAATTGCAGTGGCCAGTGGGATATTTTAACAATTTCTATTCTTGCTATGTTATAGATGAAGAGAGTGTGAAGGAGCTCCAACGTAAGAGGCATTCTGCTACACCCGGCGTATCATTTAGAGGGAGGACGAGGAAAGTTGCAAAATGGCAAGCTGCAAGTGATGGCGAAAGTTACGACGAATCTCTGTGTAAGTTCTCTGCGTCTGTTTGATATAGTTGTTGAGCATGGATTCTGCGATATACATGATATGATTGTGTTGCATCACAAGTTTTCTAGTTCTCAATTATGGTATTTTAGATAATACTTTCTACTTATTCCCCTCAAGTGTCAAGATTGGTGAAAATAACAGCTGCATAGGTTTGGGCAAGTTAGTTGATAGCAGTACTATTAGTCAACATTGTCTCTATTCAAACTTGAGCCTATCAATTTTTTTATCTGCTTGATTTCGTAATGTTCATCATAATACTAGAACTGCACCCAAAAAAAAAAAAGGAAAAAAGAGTCAAAACTTAATATGCACCTCTTTTCTTTCCCTGAGAATCTTTTTTAGAGGCTCGCTGTTAGGAATATACATCGTAAGCAATGTTAGAAAAGAAACAGTAATCATGCTTACATTAAATCTGTTGATTGTTACAATGGAGAATTGCATTAGTTGCCTAAAGGTATCTTTCCTTGTCTGTCCTTGCACATTTTTTTATAGGATGTATTGAGAAAGAAGGCATACAATCATATATATGGAAATTAACACATATTTGTTGAAGAAGATGACTTTAGGTTGTGTTTCAACCGATTAGAGAATAGGGTTGAATATGAGAATGTTAAGGGGATCCTAGAAGTCACTAAGCATTCTGTTTATGGCTAGAAAGAGTTGTGAGGTTGTTGGGTTTAAGCTTGTCAAGTTTCATAATATTTTGGATACTACAATGGCGTTAAATGTCATTGGTATCTATGTTGTGCACCACCACTTAAACAATGATTTTAGCTTCACACTGTACTTTACAATCTAGGAAGGTGTAATCAGGCTTGTGATGATTAACATACTTTCTGGTAAATCTGTGTTGATCATTGCAGCTGACTCTGATAAAGAATCAACGGAATCGGATGAGGAGTTCCAAATCTGTGAATCATGCAACAGTGAAGAGGTGATTTATAATTTCAACAAATTAATCTTTCTGCATAGATATCCCTATTTATCTATGTATGTATATACCTCAGCAAAATCAGAATATTCATATCTGCCTCTTCAAAGTTCAGTTTCTTATGGAGTACACTTATCTTCAGTTGTTCTGTCATTCAATAGCTGCAAGAAAGCTTACTTTTTTAATAAAAAATAACATTCAAAGAGAGGCTTGTGTGAAATTTAGATTTTTCAGATATATAAAGGTAAATAGATAGTTTTTCTTGAAATTATCTTTTTCTTTAATTTCTGGTATGTGTGTCCACGTATTAGGAGAGGAAACTGTTGCTTTGCTGTTCCTGTTGTGGTCGGCTGGTCCACCCTGCTTGTTTGGTGCCTCCTTGGACTGATGTGATGCCAGATGATTGGTCATGCTACTCTTGCAAGGAGCAAACAGATGAATATTCTAAGAAGATGGATACCTATCTAGCTGACCTTCTGAAGAGGTATGTTACTCGTAAGGTAAAAATGCATGGAGACCCCTCAACTATAGACCATTTCAAATAGGTTCCTTGAACTTACATTCTTTTTGTTTGACATCCACTCAAATTTCAATTCTTTTAGTTATTTCGATCATGGGATTTTGCTAAACTAAATGATTCTGTGAAATTTCACAGCTCACTAAACATAACTAGCTTTTCAAAATGGCCCGTAGTTGAGGGGGTCTCCATGTATTACTAATTATTAAAATGTTAAAATCATTAAACACAAATAGCCTTTCCCGAATTGCAATTTGCCCCGCTGGTTTTGGTTTCCAATCTTGCCCGTATAGTTTAATTTAGTGGGAAAACTAACCAAACTAACCAATTATCTAATGAATTATTGACTCAAATTTTATCCCCAAGTTTGGCATTTTGCAGCAAAGGAAATGTACCTGCATAGATTAATTTAGTTTTGCTGCAGGAAGTCACCTTTGTGGACCAAATTGCAATTATAGAACAAAGTAGATTTTGTCTGAAGTCTGTACCAAATAAAAGTTAGTGGGTCTAAGTGCGGTTAGGCCAAAATTGGTGGGTTTTTGTGAATTTAACCCATTACTAAATAGCCGGTGGTCTACTTGACTAGTCCCTGTACCACAATTTGATTTCAACTATGTTCAATTATCAGGTATGAAGCTGCACAGGAAAGGAAATCGAAGATTTTGGAAATAATTCGGTCTTTGGATCTCCCAAACAATCCTCTGGATGATATAATAGATCAGGTAGTACTCCAATCAGACAGTTCTGTACTTCTAGTCTATATTATGGCTTACACTGTAAATGAGCATTTACTGCTAACCTCTCCACTAGTGGAGTTCAAATATTGAACTCTGAATTTAGGTCCTTTTAGAAAATTAAGATATCCTCTCTTTTTCCTGTTTAAATTTATTTATTTATATTTTGACATTGGAATAAAAGAGCTACTAGATATCACGATACTTCACAATTTTTTTTTTCCTCTATATTTTCTGAATGTCATGTTGCTGTGCTTCTTGAAGTCATGATGAACTTTGGGAATAACTAAATTTTCGAAGGGCCTATATGGAATTTCAGATTTTTAGGGTAACATGATAGTACATAATTTGGCCGGGCTCTATTTTTAGAAATCTCTTCCCCTCTAGATGTGTTCTTGTTGACTTGGTTTTTTGAACTATCAAGTTACCTGTTTTATCAGATTATTTTTCCAAATTTTAATATGTGCAGCTAGGAGGTCCTGAAAATGTTGCAGAAATGACTGGTCGGCGAGGTATGCTTATAAGGGCTTCAGGTGGAAAAGGTGTTGTTTATCAAGCGAGGAACACGTGAGAAATGGTTTGCTTATGTTTACTTTTCTTTCTATTGCTTGAGTATAGTGATAAGTTTTCCACTATTTTTGCAGAAAAGAAGTAACAATGGAAATGATAAACATGCACGAGAAGCAATTATTTATGGATGGGAAAAAATTTGTTGCCATTATCTCTGAAGCTGGATCGGCCGGCGTCTCTCTTCAGGCCGATAGACGCGCACTAAACCAGGTATTCATAATGTTCAGATCTTTTAGATTATACTATTTCCTGCACCTGGTGACCCATGTAAAGGTTGCACCATCCAATGGTCCACTTTCCGCCCCATCTCATACTTTATTCCAACCGCATGCTGAGATGCAAGTCTTTTCTTGATTGGAAAGTTGTGTTTTTTCTGAATGGTTGGATCCAAAGTGTGAGATGGCTTGGATGACTGATCACCGGATGGTGTACAGGCTGACACGGTATACCGGCTGTACATGAGAAGTTCTATATTTTTAAGGTGGTTGTTTTGGTAAGTTTCTGTTTGCTGAGTCTTAATTGCTTTTTGTCTATTTAGAGAAGAAGGGTCCATATAACACTTGAGCTTCCATGGAGTGCTGACCGTGCGATTCAGCAGTTTGGAAGAACCCATCGTTCTAATCAAGCTTCTGCACCCCAATATAGGTTTGTGCTTGCTGGATAGCCTTGCTCTGTATGGTGATAACTTTTCTCAGATTTTTTTTTTTTTGTGTTTTTTATATGTGGTATAATCACTATATTTGGGTAATCCTATATCAAAGAAGGAAGACATGATAGCCTTTCTATTCAAATAGGACACCTTTTCATCTTTAATTTCTTGTATTTAGTTTTTTCCTTCAGCCTGTAATTTGGATAGAGTATAGTAGATGTTCATCATTTAGTATATTAAACAAAGTCTTAGCCATCTACATTGTTTAGGCTTCTTTTCACAAATCTTGGCGGTGAAAAGCGATTTGCATCAATTGTTGCGAAGAGGTTAGAGACCCTTGGAGCTTTAACACAAGGAGATCGAAGGTAAGCTTAGTTGGCATTATTTTTCTATTGTTTACTATATAAATTCTTCATTTCTGTGAACTCTAAACTAGTGTTTTCAACATGTGCAGGGCTGGGCCATTGCTCGGTGCTTTTAATTATGATAGCAACTATGGAAAGAAGGCGCTCGTGATGATGTATAGGGGAATAATGGAGCAGGTCTGTTATTTATGTTCTGACTCTATTTTGTTTTTTTTTTTTTTTTTTTTTTTTTTTTTTTTATGCTCTACAATTTTCTGCGGGGAAGCAGTATTCTCAACAGAAGGTTTTGAACAGGATAACTTACCAGTTGTTCCTCCTGGATGTTCATCTGATAATCCAGCCAGCATTCGAGAATTTATTACCACAGCCAAAGTAGCGTTGGTATCAGTGGGAATCGTCAGGGATACCATTTTATGTAAGTATATTTTGAAAATAGTTTATTCTTCATGTCATATTGTTTAACTTGGTGTCATCTCACACATGCTTCAAACTCTACATTTGGTTCCAAAAGGTTTAACTTAATTAATTTTGACTTAATTAATTTTTGACGGTATAATGATCTATGCAGGCAATGGTAAAGATGGCGGAAGAATTTCTGGCCGCATAGTGGATTCAGATATGCATGATGTTGGTCGCTTTCTTAATCGCCTTTTGGGCTTGCCTCCGGACATCCAGAATAGGCCTGTATTTTTTTTTTGGGATTAATTCTTAAAACTTTCTATCTCTGTCTTTGTCTACATATTAACACTTGAATATGTAATTTCAGGTTATTTGAACTCTTCACCAGCATACTTGATCTTCTCGTTCATAATGCACGTAGTGAAGGGCAATTTGACTCTGGAATTGTAGATATTACAGCTAACATTATTGAAATGCAGCAGGAACCCAAGGTACTCCATGGGAATCATTTCGTATGACTTTGGCTAAACGCAGATGATCCCCTGAATATGCCGCTATTGCACTTCACCTTTTACACTAGTGTTTTAAATGCTAAGTTTTATATGTATTATGAGTATAGAGAGTTATTCATAAGTTTTAGTTATCAGGGCACATCCAGGGGGTTTTCAGTATATTTTAGCCTTCATTTTCTCTTTCTTCGACGGCCTTATTTACTAACATTAACATTCATTACAGACTGTTCATGTTGACGACCTATCTGGTGCGTCTACTGTCTTATTTACTTTTACCGTTGACCGTGGAATTACCTGGGAGGTAGAGATGCAAACCTAAATGAACACTTCATTTTTTTCTCTCTATTTTTATCTTTATTTTAGTGTATCCACATGTCAATACTGAATTTGCAGCTTGATGTTTTTCTTTTCTCTTCCTGCTTTCTATTAAAGTTTGCAAAAGATCTACTTGATGAGAGGCAAAAAGATGGACTAAGTTCTAACCATGATGGATTCTATGAATCTAGAAGGGAGTGGATGGGTCGCAGACACTTTATTTTAGCTTATGAAGGGTAAGTCACGGTCATACGAACATAATCTCTCCTCCCTTAGATTATCGCTTTACATGACATTTGACAGAACCTGTTATTAGTACAAATTAAGCTAAGGGCGTGTTTGGATTCTTGTAAAACTACCCGGAAAATTTTTTTTTGGTTGAAAAGTTATTTTCTGATGTTTGGTTACTTGTAAAATTTTTTTTTGGAAAATTCTTTTTACAGATTTGATGGAAAATGATGTTTTTGTTTTCCGCTTGCTTCGAGCGGAAAACGAAAACTTCTGCTTGAAAAAACCTAGCGTTTGGGGGAGTTGCATCACGCGGTCCACTCCACCTCGTGGACCGCATGAGAGAGGTCCACGGTGGACCTCTCCGTGGACCTCCCTCTCTCCTCTTTCATTATGTATATAACCGTACATTCCTTCATCCAAGGGCCGAAATCTAATACTACCGATAGCTTGGTGCTATTGGTAGTATTCCAGCCTAGTTCATATAGAGTCCGGCTGGGATACTATCGTTAGCACCAAGCGCTTGGTGCTACTGAGTTTTTCACCGTTAAATTTAATCCTTTGACTATTTTCACTTATTAGATTATACTATTCAACCAACAACTTACTCAACCCTAGGAGGCCCACATCATCCTAACCGTACATTCTTTCATCCAAGGGCCGAAATCTAATACTACCGATAGCTTGGTGCTCTTGGTAGTATTCCAGCCTAGTTCTCTTTCTCTCTCTCTCTCTCTCTCTCTCTCTCTATATATATATNTCATCATTTAGTATATTAAACGAAGTCTTAGCCATCTACATTGTTTAGGCTTCTTTTCACAAATCTTGGCGGTGAAAAGCGATTTGCATCAATTGTTGCGAAGAGGTTAGAGACCCTTGGAGCTTTAACACAAGGAGATCGAAGGTAAGCTTAGTTGGCATTATTTTTCTATTGTTTACTATATAAATTCTTGATTTCTGTGAACTCTAAACTAGTGTTTTCAACATGTGCAGGGCTGGGCCATTGCTCGGTGCTTTTAATTATGATAGCAACTATGGAAAGAAGGCGCTCGTGATGATGTATAGGGGAATAATGGAGCAGGTCTGTTATTTATGTTCTGACTCTATTTTTGTTTTTGTTTTTTTTATGCTCTACAATTTTCTGCGGGGAAGCAGTATTCTCAACAAAAGGTTTTGAACAGGATAATTTACCAGTTGTTCCTCCTGGATGTTCATCTGATAATCCAGCCAGCATTCGAGAATTTATTACTACAGCCAAAGTAGCGTTGGTATCAGTGGGAATTGTCAGGGATACCATTTTATGTAAGTATATTTTGAAAATAGTTTATTCTTCATGTCATATTGTTTAACTTGGTGTCATCTCACACATGCTTCAAACTCTACATTTGGTTCCAAAAGGTTTAACTTAATTAATTTTTGACGGTATAATGATCTATGCAGGCAATGGTAAAGATGGCGGAAGAATTTCTGGCCGCATAGTGGATTCAGATATGCATGATGTTGGTCGCTTTCTTAATCGCCTTTTGGGCTTGCCTCCGGACATCCAGAATAGGCCTGTATTTTTTTTGGGATTAATTCTTAAAACTTTCTATCTCCGTCTTTGTCTACTTAGTAACACTTGAATATGTAATTTCAGGTTATTTGAACTCTTCACCAGCATACTTGATCTTCTTGTTCATAATGCACGTAGTGAAGGGCAATTTGACTCTGGAATTGTAGATATTACAGCTAACATTATTGAAATGCAGCAGGAACCCAAGGTACTCCATGGGAATCATTTCGTATGACTTTGGCTAAACGCAGATGATCCCCTGAATATGCCGCTATTGCACTTCACCTTTTACACTAGTGTTTTAAATGCTAAGTTTTATATGTATAATAAGTATAGAGAGTTATTCATAAGTTTTAGTTATCAGGGTACATCCAGGGGGTTTTCAGTATATTTTAGCCTTCATTTTCTCTTTCTTCGACGGCCTTATTTACTAACATTAACATTCATTACAGACTGTTCATGTTGACGACCTATCTGGTGCGTCTACTGTCTTATTTACTTTTACCGTTGACCGTGGAATTACCTGGGAGGTAGAGATGCAAACCTAAATGAACACTTCATTTTTTTCGCTCTATTTTTATCTTTATTTTAGTGTATCCACTCGTCAATACTGAATTTGCAGCTTGATGTTTTTCTTTTCTCTTCCTGCTTTCTATTAAAGTTTGCAAAAGATCTACTTGATGAGAGGCAAAAAGATGGACTAAGTTCTAACCATGATGGATTCTATGAATCTAGAAGGGAGTGGATGGGTCGCAGACACTTTATTTTAGCTTATGAAGGGTAAGTCACGGTCATACGAACATAATCTCTCCTCCCTTAGATTATCGTTTTACATGACATTTGACAGAAACCTGTTATTAGTACAAATTAAGCTAAGGGCGTGTTTGGATTCTTGTAAAACTACTTGGATTCTTGTAAAACTACCCGAAAATTTTTTTTTTGGTTGAAAAGTTATTTTCTGTGTGGTTACTCGTAAAAATTTTTTTTGGAAAATTCTTTTACAGATTTGACGGAAAATGATGTTTTTATTTTCCGCTTGCCTTGAGTGGAAAACGAAAACTTCCGCCTGAAAAAACCTGGCGTTTGGGGGAGTTGCATCACGCGGTCCACTCCACCTCGTGGACCGCATGAGAGAGGTCTACGGTGGACCTCTCCGTGGACCTCCCTCTCTCCTCTTTCATTATGTATATAACCGTACATTCCTTCATCCAAGGGCCGAAATCTAATACTACCGATAGCTTGGTGCTATTGGTAGTATTCTAGCCTAGTTCATATAGAGTTCGGCTGGGATACTATCGTTAGCACCAAGCGCTTGGTGCTACTGACTTTTTCACCGTTAAATTTAACCCTTTGACTATTTTCACCTGTTAGATTATACTATTCAACCAACAACTTACTCAACCTTAGGGGGCCCACATCATTCTAACCGTACATTCCTTCATCCAAGGGCTGAAATCTAATACTACCGATAGCTTGGTGCTATTGGTAGTATTCCAGCCTAGTTATATATATATATATATATATATANTAATAATATATGTAGTATGATAATTATTATATACCAATAATATATAATATATAGAATAGGAGAAAATATATATAATAGTTTTCTATTTATCGTTTCCTTTATTTTCCTTTCAACCAAACAACTATGATGGAAAACTACTTTTCTTTTCTTACAAACCAAACACTAAACAACGTAAAATTTATTTTCCTTCGAATTTTTTTTTCCACCGAAAACTTTTTTTCACAGTTTTACGTGGAACCAAACAGCCCGTAACCTTTACTTCATAACATGAGTTCACTTTGCTGGTTATCATATTTTATTAAATTATTTTTATCTACTGTTTCATTTACCTAATTATCATTTTGTGTATGGATGCACTGTAAAGGCAAACGATAGATTGTAAAATATGTAGTCATTTTAAGTTCCTTTCATTTTTTCGGCTTCAATTCTCTAAATATGTTATATATAGATTTATTTAATTGTTAGATAAATATGGGCCTATACTCATATTATTCTTCCTCCCTGCCCGCTTCAACAGTTCAGATGCTGGGGTCTTTAAAATAATTCGCCCTGCGATTGGGGAAGCAGTAAGGTACTTAATTTGGTTAATATGCTTAACTTATCAATAAATTTCAGTTTCAATTATCATTATTTCTTATGCTCTATTCCAGAGAGATGCCTTTAGCTGAGCTCATGACTAAGTATCGAAAGGTGTCCTCAATTGAGAAAGCCAGCAAAGGTTGGCAAGATGAGTATGAGGTCTCTTCTAAGCAGGTAAAGTTGTACCTCATACCTTATAATTTTTTTTATTGCAGATAAACCCTATCGTCCAGACCTGTCAAAACCCTTAGGAGCTTTTCTTTTAGAGTTCTCTTTTTTGTTTTTTTTAATTTTCTTAAGTCACTGTTAAATGCCCATTGTTTACCATCAGTTTATATGAGTTATTATTTAGTGGCAACGTTACTCAGCATAATGACTCAAGTAACAATTATTACAAAAGTTTGTCGACTTGATTGTTACTAAAATGTTTCCTGATTTGTTTGACAACTCCACTCTCCTTATATTTATTGGAAAAAAATACATTACTTGTTAAAAAAAAAAAAATCTGTGATTTGTTGTGTGATGAAACAGTATACTATAGCAGAGTTAAAAGGTAATAAAGCTGGCAATAGTAGTAAATATATTAGGTATTAGGAAGAGAATGTATATTATAGCGTAGCCAAGTTCTAAACAGGAAACTTCTTGTTAGAATTTACAAAGAGGTCTTAAAAAGTTTCACAACAAAAAAAATATTACATGAAGTAAAATACCGCGTTAGTTAGTGAAAACATCTGAGAGTGGTGATGGAACTATAACTGTGTATCAAAATAAGAAAACATACAACCAATTAAACTTCTTATTGAGCTTCCTTCAGCTTAACAACAGCTAAATCCTGTTATCAACATAGCGTATTAGTGGTTTACTAGAGTTGAATCTCGAAGTGGAACCTGATATGATAGATGTGTGAATAAAGAATCTGGTTACTGTGTGTATGTTCTCGATGAGAGTCCATTGGCCTTATATTCGTTTTGCTTGAATTAAATATCGAACCACGTCGTGGAGATTACATGGGCATTTTCATTATGTAATATATTCCATAGACTTTTCAATAACAAAACCTACCGTGAATTTTTGTTCGAGTTCGAAAAGCTTCCAATAATATTTATATATATATATAGAGTACGTCTCCTATACTTTCGAAAGCACAGAGGCTCCATGCTTTCGAAAGTATAGGAGCCTAGCTCTCTCTCTCTCTCTCTCTCTCTCTCTCTATATATATATATATATATATATATATATATATAATAGGTCTTGTGTGCTATTAGGAGCACGGAGGCCTCCGTGCTTCTAAGTCGTTTTCGATGATAGAGCTTCCGAATCGACGATCGACTCCGTTAGACTTGATCTAGCGTATTTGAAGTACCCGGAAAATAAATTTTGCGATTTTTCGATATCATTTACCTAGTGATCGAAATGGTTCAAAATCAACGGCTGAAAATAAAAATCTTACAAAAAGTGGTGATATAACACTAAAATTTCTTGTTTCCTCGCCATTACGCTAATATTTCTTTATATTTGCCTATATGTCATGTGTTTTTTTTATTTCAGTGCATGCATGGGCCTAAATGCAAAGTCGGCAGTTATTGTACGGTCGGGAGGAGATTACAAGAGGTGAATGTTTTGGGCGGCCTTATTCTTCCTGTTTGGAAAATTATAGAAAAGGCTCTATCCAAGCAGGTACAGTACTTTTCGGCACCTCTTGCTTCGGCCTGTTTTACTCTCCAAGCGATGCTTTTCCTTCCATGTCTGGACAGTTTGTGGGAATATGTATCACGCCTCCACAATCTTCTCTGAAATCTCGATACATTTCTGAACCATTTCTGCTCATTTCGACTATGTTGACAGGCTCGCCAAATTCATAAGCGGATACGGGTCGTCCGTTTGGAGACCACCGACGATAATCAGCGTATAGTCGGGCTTCTGATTCCAAACGGTGCAGTTGAATCTGTGCTGGAAGGTTTGTTTATCATTTGCTTTTGAGTCCTTAAAAACCGAATACTGATTTTAGGATAACGCATCAGAATTTGACCTACGCCGTGCCGTCATTACAATACATGCGAATTTTGTCGAATTTTTTTGACATTTAAGCTTTTTGAGACTTTTTTTTGACCCCCTCTTTAATTTGGCAGGTCTAACTGGTGTTCTTGAGATCGAAGATTGAAGAAGCAAAAGAAAGATAATTCTCTTTCTTTGCCTTCCGATTGATCATTATATTTAAGTTTTTGAATTTTACGGTGGCTTTTTCTTTTTCTTTTCTCGCCGAGCGCTGCCGATTTGATTTTGCGGCGAAGGACTTGGAGGAGGTTTCTCTTTTAACCGGATGCGCAACGAAGGCTCAAAGTAGGAAAAGTAAATCACTTAGTATATATCATTATCACTATATGTGTAAAATGCATCTTCTTTTTTTTTCTTTATTTCTTTTCCTTTTCTTTTTAAAATTTTACTTTAAGCTTCTATTTTTGGACTCGGTATTGCTGTAAATTATTATTATATGTAAACAGATCACAGAACAAACACGCGTTCTGGTTTTGAGAAGCTGGTTTCTCAATTCTAATTTAGCGAAAGATTAGGAAGCGAAGAAGTTCGTCTTTTTATGTTATTATTTTTGTTTTCTTTTTCCTTTTTATTTTAGATCAAATTTTTTTTCTTTTCCCTTTTTATTTTAGATCAAATTTTTGTTTCCGATCCGAAGCATTGTTCCTACTGCCAAATCCACAAAGCGAGCTCTTATTGTTTGCTAATTATTTTAACCCTTCGCCACTTTTCTGTGTTTTGTTGCATTCTCCGACGCTGAATTTGTAATCTGACGCTTATATTGTCTTACCAAACTGTCTTGTGTTCACCATGAATGCGGCCGCAGATTTTGTTGTCTATTGGAATAAGTTCTCTGGTAGTTTCTTTTATGTTATTAATTTGCTGGCACTTATAATGCAGGATTTGTTAATTGATTTATGCATGCACTTTAAAGGCTCTGTTTGGAGGTGCCCTCTTTTGGATCGTTTGGGGTTGCTTTATTCTGAGATTACAGAAAGATTATATTCCGTGCAACAAAAGTGTTGCAATGAGTTGATTACGACGTATGGAAAACAAAAAAAAAAAGAGAATATTTGGGTTTTTTATAAAATGACCCTTCAGAAATTCGATTTTGGTAAAATAATTCTACCAAAATTATATTTGTAAAACTAACCTTCCTTTCGCCACGTGGGCGTTACGTCAGAGATTCCTTAAAAAGACGGTGAATCGTTCACCGTATTTATAATTTTTATTGTAAAAGCGGTGAATGGTTCACCGCCTTTAGAAGACGGTAAACCATTCACCGTCTTTAGTGCAAAATTTTTCTTTATTCCCTTTCTCCTTTCCGCCCTCTCAAGTCCGCCGTTTCTGTGCTCTCGAGAAGACGGGGAACGATTCACCGTCTTATTAAGAACACGATATTATGGACTTGAAAAGATTTGCGCAGAGTAGGGATTTGTACTAAAGACGGTGAATGGTTCACCGCCTTATGAAGACGGTGAACCATTCATCGCCTTCACAACAAATATTAAAGACGGTGAACAATTCACCGTCTTTTTGAAGAATCCCTGATGTGGCGCCCACGTGGCGAGAGGAGGGTTAGTTTCACAAATAAAAATTTTACAGGATTAGTTTGGCAAATACAAAATTTCACAAGATTATTTTCGAAAAAAGTCCGAATATTTCTACGCGGTTTTGCCTCAACATTGTTTAGCCTTCAGATAACTCTCAATGTTTGAATGTCTAACAAAAATTTGTTGCAGAAACTCCAAACGTAATATGCGAAGATGCAGATGCATCTTCAAGCATGTGCCTGGAACTTCAATAACCTGACTTTCCATTTCATTTTAAGTTACAAAATAGTCTGTGAGAAGAAACTCTAAACATGGAGAGTTACATAAATCAAACACAAGAAAAAGAAAAAGGTGAAAAAAAAGAAGAAGAAAAGCATCATCCGAATGCATCAAAAAAATTAACATGCTCAATATTTTGGTGCAAAATCTACAACTGAAAAAGTTTGTTCGAACTTTTTTCGACCCAGGATCTTCTTAGAAATCACAACTTCCTTTTTCTCCTACCAGAGTAAGCTTTTTCAGAATCATATAAACAAATTAAGCAAGCATTCGGCTTCACTAAGCTCGTCCTGAAACATCCCGAAAAAAAATACCGAGAAAAGTAAACAAAAAAGCATCTCAAATTGCGCGGCCCGATTTGTCAGCACAAAATCTCCACTAGAAAGCGTTGTCCACAATTTATTTGGAAACCCCAAAAGGAAGACCAAATTATTCTTATACAGTTCATAAGTCCCGCATAACACAAAAATAAACGAGCGTTTACACCAGGATAGTGTCGCAATGCAAAGTATAAACAATACGGGCTCGATTTAAGCCGTAATTAGTACTCGTTCTTACCAAAGTTCTTGCACCAGAGCTGCGAGGGGATGGGCCGCACCGGGTGATGCGGCCGTTGCTGCATGAAACAGTAAATTTGTCAGAATATGTAAAATCTTTCCGAGTTTTAAAACTAATAGCTGATTAAGTAATTATCCTTCGACAATTTTAAAATGCCCTAAAATGTACACATTAATAGCCGGAATAGTTAAAAGTGTTGTGAGCCGGAAAATGAGGAAGCAAAACTTGCTTTACAAATCACAACTTCGGCTTGCCTCGATTTGTGCTCGCACGATATGTTGAGGGGACAAGTTATTTGCATTCTCACCTATATCTGCTTAAAGCTTATCGATGATTAAAACAGCGCCATACGAATTCAACAAGCACTCATCCCGAATAAGCTTCCTAAGCATAACAAAATAGTAGGTTGACTCTCTACAATAGTCACAGCTACATGAGCAAGATCACCACATCAATCCTTAACAACGGAAAAATGAATCATGCTAAACTACTATCTTCAAGATCATTTGTAATTAATTCAAAGCAAAGTTTCTTACATCACTACTATGTGGTAGTCCCATACTAAAGCAGGACAATACCTTCTCTCGCAAGAAAAATAAAGCTAAAACATGCCCGAAGTTCTCTTCATCACAAAGATCAATACAACTGGTAAATAAAGAATAAAGATGCTTAAGAAAACCACGATATCTTTCTACATTCAGTTGTTGCTCTTATCAGCATTGACCATCTACTTTCATTGTTCAACAACTTACTGACAACGTTTCAAACAACAAGGCTAACTCAATGGAATGGGATCAACTATATTCAAGCACATGGTATTCAAAACTAAGATCTGGAAGCATCCGAAAGTTTGACTGCGTGAAAGGTAGGTCAACTCAATGGAACGTGTCGGAAAAACTTGTAAAGAACTGTGAATGAGCGTCCGAAGTTACACGACCTGGTCCGGCCCTGCTTTAGGGCGTGTTTTGATATAGTGCGATTTGACTAACAGTGCATTAGAAGAAGCGCCAATAGAAAACGCTCCTCAACAAACTGTTTCTTTAGCAAAAGCAGACACTCCAAATTAAAGCTTCTGCTTTAGGGCCGTGAAACTCATTTTGACTTCCCGTTGCTGGAGCTTCAAGCTTTTTTATATGCTAGACTCTCTACTAGAGGTGACTGTAGCTGTAGGGCTGTAAGCAGAAGCAGAAGTGTGGAGATGTGGGACCATAAACACACTCAGTCGTCAACAGCTACATGCAAATCATTACCATATCACAGATAATCCATAAACTACTTGTGCTCCAGCAATTGTTACCATGAACTACCAATGCACATGAGAAGTCCAGGTACAATTAGGTTACCGAACCAGCTCGCATAATCTTAAATATTTCCTCTAAGCTTGGGATTGAGGCTACAACGAGAAAACTCTGCTCAATTATCGTATTTTCCTTTGGTAGAAATATACAGACCTAAACTACTTGAATTTCAAACTTTCTGAATAAAGTAATGAAAGGATAGGCAGTAAACTAAAATTTTTCCAAGTTTAGGGTAGCCATTCCTAAATATACAATATAAGAAGTAAAAATCCTTCTACATTCTTTCGACATAGAAAATCAGCTATAGGTTAACTTTGATAATAATATCTTGCAAACTCTCATTTCTTTCAAGTTAATCTCAAGAAAAACAATCAAGCAAATGGATAAGAACAATAGACCACAAGAAATGCGAGCAAACAAAAGATTGTATAATGGGAATTTAGATATCTATTAGGATCTGGTAAGCGTGAACATGATCTTTTCCCTTCGTTTTCCTAACTTTTTTAAGTTGCCTAAAGTTTAAACTTATACCTAACCAATATGCGGCCAGCGTGATACCAAGATCCACAAATTCCATTTTTTTCCCATGTCTTTGCAATCTTTAATGCCAAACCACAGTGAAACAATAATTCAAATTCTCAAAGATATCTTCTACAACTCTGATCCTATACATCCCTACTCCATCTACAATCTCACAAAGTCAAATACAACACCTCTTCCTTTTCATCAGCGCAATCGCCGATATGATGATCCTGATCGCCCATAAGAACATGCAATTACTTCAAAGATTAGGAAGAAATTAAATAAATTTCATTTATCTCCGTTTCCTTACAGTTTTCAATGCCAAATCACGCGATAAATATAAGATCAAATCCTCGAAAAATGTCCAAATACCCACTCAATCGTAGTACTACACCACTCGCACCCTCTAAATCGACAAACTTTTCTTCTCATGAACCGTATCCTTGATTTCCTCATTGTGATTCCCACAGGAAAGGCAAAATACTCTCCACTTCTCAACATTTCCTCCTAATTTTCAATGCTAAATCACACCAAAATTACAGATCAAATCCTCAAAAAATACCCAAAAAACCACTCAATCTCAGCATTCTCACAATCATACCCTACAAATCCACGCTCTGATACAATCCATACGAATTCAAATAGAAAACCCTTTCATCAATCAAATCCTCAATCTCCTCATCCCCATCACCATCCTCGCAAGAATCAGTGATTATTTCAATAATTAGAAGAAAAAAAAGGGTTAAATACTCCCATTTCTCTACATTTCTTCGTAACCTTAAACGCTAAATCACATCAAATCTATAAACCAAAATGCCTAAAAAATCCACTCAATCTCATCCTTCTTCCACTCATACCCTACAACGAATCCCCCGATTGCCCCACCCCGATCCCGATCCCCACAACCCACTGATGATACCAAAAACTACAGAAAAATTAGGGCAAAAAAACCTCGAGCTCGGCAGATTTCATGGCGATGGGGACGCAGATGAGGAATATCCCGGCCATGGCGATCGCCGTGTTACGGCGCCAGTGCTTGGGGCGGCAGTAGGGCCCCCCCGTCATGCTCCACACCTTCTTCCTGAAATCCCCCGCCTCTCCGCCATGGCCATGCCCGTGGCCGTGGCCTCCGCCTCCGTGGTGATCGCCGCCGCCGCCCATGGCTCCGCCGCCGCGCTCCTCGCCCCCTTCTTCGTCGTCCTCCTCTTCGCGTGAAGCGGCGAGGGTTTGGTGAATGTAGCCTCAGACACAGAGAGAGAGAGAGAGAGAGAGAGAGAGAGAGAGAAATCGGAGTTTATGTGGGGAGTCAAAAGTGTATAAATAGCCCCTGTACTATCCCGATATTACAGTTTGTTCTCTGTTCTTTGTATTTATACAAATTAGTCCCTAACCTTTTACATATATATTATATTGAAAAATGCTTTTGATCCCTACTATGTTGTATTATACATTGTTAATACATTAACATCTATTTATATACATATTCTAATATATATCACATCAATTTGCAAAAATATTAATAATATATAAAAATAATATTATAGAAAATTTATAACAGTATTGTATTTTATTTTGCTAATTAAAAAAAAAGAATAGAGTAATATTTATACAAAAAAAATTAAAAATTAAGAGGTATATTTTAAAGTAATTAATACTTGACGGGTCTCCCACGCAATTATAATGAAAACTAATTCAAATTAAAATATAATTAAAAAGTTTTAAAAAATTATTAATTTAACGAAAAAATGATGAAGAGTCAGAGTTTACAGAGTCCAATAGTTGAGGGGTTTCCCGGAAATTTTACAAAGAAAGGTCGTCGCACTCTCTTTGTCGCTTGTTGCCAACGAGGAGTTCGATCAAATTCCACGATTATGTGAATCTCTTTCGCCCTTTTTTTTCCTTTTATGATCTATTTTTTTCAAATTTTTTCACCATTTTCCTGCGAATTTACCACAATTTTTCGGTCCAAAATTGAAGAAATAAAGAGGAGAAGCGTGGGGGATTATTAGCTATGGTTTGTTCCAATCATCTTCATTTTTTTTTAGTAATTTGAACACTTTTTTAGCTAATTTGGTGCTCGAAATAGAGTTTTTTTTTTTTTTTTTTACTAAATTTCATGTAAAAAGTGCAAAGAATAGGTTAACATTTAATTGGTGAATGGGGATTAGGGTTTTCTTATTTTATTGTGAGAATTTGTGATTTTTTTTTTTTTTATTGTTTGTGGAATCTTTGTATAAATGTGGTATTTACTGGTTAAAATTTCATGTAAAAAGTGCAAATAATAGATCAATTATAGATCCATTATCACAAGGAGAGTTTTGGTGCATAGCAATTTAGGGTTTCTGTTGGGATCAAATGTTCCATTTCATGGGATGTGAGAGTTAATGCAGAAGCTCAAAGTTTCGGATCTAAATCATGTTTAGGTTTTACTTTGCCACTAGTAACACAATTTTAATATGTACCTTGCAATTGCATTGCGTGGTTTAACGCTAACGCATTTGCAATTCACGATCTTGCGGTTTCGTTTGTTGCGCGTAACCGTCCCGTGGTTTTCGTCCCTCTATGCTTTTTTATGCCATTTCTAATATATTCTCAATGCGAGCACCTTACTGTGTAATCAGCCACAGAGTAGTAAAAGTGCTACAAATGAATCCGCAAGATAGTGAAATGCATATGGTTGTTCCCAACTGCTAATTTTGATGAGAAAGAGATTGCGAAGAGATCCTAAAGGAGCGAAAGAAGAAATATACATAGAAAACAATACATTTAGAGTGTTAGAGATAGAGTGTGCTCAGATAATCGATATTGAACGTCGATGCGTGTGAAGTTTGGGAAAAAAAATCCTCTTAACGTTGTCAGTTTCGTATATATTAATTTAGATTAAACTTAGACTTGTTTCTCGCTAATTTCTTGGTTTAGTTGTCTCATGCCTTCATTAGTCTTTTTTTTTACTTTTCAACTTTAGCATTGGAATCTTAAAAGTTCGATGACTAAATTTGATTTAAAAACACAAATGTAGACTTAATGCAATATAATAACTCTCGTGCTATAACGGCTCTTTCAGATGGGAGATGCCAAATCTACTTACACTGTCGACGATGCACTCTTATCTATGGGGTTCGGAAAATTCCAAGCCTTTGTGCTTGCTTACTCGGGAATGGCTAAGATTTCGGAAGCAATGGAGATGATGCTTTTGTCATTTGTGGGGCCGTCGGTTCAAACGGAGTGGGAGCTCTCTCCTCACGAAGAGAGCCTCATTTCGAGTGTCGTATTTATTGGGATGCTTGTGGGGGCGTATTCTTGGGGTATTGTTTCGGATAAGTATGGAAGAAGGCAGGTCCTTTCTCGGAACCTTCAAATTCTCATATTCATCTGCCTTTCCTTTTTTTTAAGCTCTTTTAATTTCATTCTCAAGTTATTGTTTAATATTGTCTTGCTAAATTGTTTTTCTCCTTTAATCTTGTGGAGTATCATTGTATGAACGATGATTTCTAGTATCAAAGCCAACACAAGAATCATTACTATCCATTGTCGCCTATGAAACACGAACATTTCAAAAATGTTCCCGTGTTTGTGTCGGACACGTTTCCTATTGAACACTTCAAGACATATCCGCCATCCGTCCATCATGTCTTCACTATGAATCAGATCCTTGAAGTTCATTCTTTTTTTTTTTTGGATTTGAACCCCACCAAATGCATGTTTTCAACTTTCCATTGAATCTGTAACTCTTTCTGAAACCATTGAGTTCCAACAGGACCTAAGTGAAGTTTCTACAATCAAACAACATG
Organism: Ananas comosus; assembly: GCF_001540865.1. NCBI lineage: Eukaryota > Viridiplantae > Streptophyta > Magnoliopsida > Poales > Bromeliaceae > Ananas > Ananas comosus. Next base: position 11,834,708 of record NC_033632.1, on the reverse strand, counting down.
TTCGTCGAGGAGGTTTAAATCCAAAATCTGAAGTTCAGGGACTTGTTTCGAAATGACTATTGTTGGGAGGCTTCTATAAATTTTTTTTGCTTATCTAAGAAGACATGCTTTTGTGAACCGTCTTTTGAGAAAATGTATGAATCCTGTATAGAATGTAACTTCTTGTGAATACTTTTACAGGGTGGGATTCAACTTCACAGCCCTGATAACTGGTGTGGCTGGTTTTCTAAGCTCTTTCGCTCCGAATTATTTATCTTTGATTTTTCTAAGATTCATGGTCGGTGTCGGGTTGGGAGGCGGCCATGTGCTCGCTTCGTGGTTTCTTGAGTTCGTTCCTGCTCCGAACAGAGGAACTTGGATGGTCGTCTTTTCGGCATTTTGGAGTGTCGGCACGATCTTAGAGGCTTCACTCGCTTGGGTATGTCTATTCTCTTGAGAGTACAGTAGTTCTCTTTTCCTGTAAATTTGCTTTGGGATTCCCTATGTTTTCACAAGGTTTCAGTTTAGTGCTAAACCTCTTTAAGTTGTTCTAAAATTAAGTTTGTAAATCTTTGCATTCTGCTGCACTCTTATTCTTGTCATTGATTCCTCCGTCAAATTGGACAGAGACATCTACGTAAAATGCCATGTAAGTGTCACATAATAATCGCAAAATAAGATCACCAACCCTACCATGCAAATAAGAAATATATATGTCACTTATCTGGGACTATGGCACTTACACTGACTTTTCCGCACTTCTGAAGTAGGAAATAAATGGAAAAAAGTAAGATTGTTACGAATAAAACTGTCGCACTCATAATATAATCATCATAAGATTGTTATGATTACGGCTCTTATGTAAGAAACTGCACCTTGGGAGTGCAATGCATGCCAAAAGATTGTTATACCTCTTTTGACATTTTCGTTGTTCAAATTTGCAGTCTGTGATGCCAATATTCAGCTGGAGATGGCTTCTGGCCTTCTCATCCTTACCGTCCTTTGCTCTTCTTTTGTTCTATCCGATCACTCTCGAGTCACCTCGATATCTGTGCATGAAAGGCAAAATAGCCGACGCTATGCATGTTTTGGAAAAGATGGCGAGAATAAACCACGTGTCTCTCCCTTCGGGCAATCTTATTTCTCATCGCAAGATCACCGATCTTGATGATATCACCGATTCATCGGATGCTGTGAAATTGATTGCGAACAGGAAGAGCGGCGGTGTTGATCGCTCGAAGGATGCCGAAATTGGGGGATTTAATGCGATTTTGACTCTTTTATCACCAAACTTAATCAGATCGACCCTCCTACTTTGGATGGTTTTCTTCGGGCAGGCATTTTCGTACTATGCTGTCGTTTTATTGACCTCTGAATTAAGTAACGGAAATAGGAAATGTGGCTCAGAAGAGATGCCGTTGAGCCATAAGAATGATGTTGGCCTCTACAGGAATGTGTTCATCACTAGCTTTGGCGGTAAAGTTTAAATTGATTCGATACTCTTATCACTTTCCAGGAAATATAGGGTAATTACACCATTGGTCACTTACTTTCACGATCACTTAGGCCGAACTTCTGATTTCTGCTTCAATCGTCGGGTTACTCCATTAAAATCTGGTTGATTTCTTCAGTTGCCGCATCATAACATGAGATGATTTTGCAATCAATTCGTAGTCATTTTTGAGGCGATGCACCAGCTGAATCATCTGCCACATCATTCTTTTGTTAGGAAAATCAAAAGGACTTCGACACAGTGATGCGATTGAAATAAAAATTAGATTCCGATACATCACTTGCGTCAAGTTGAGGTTCATTTGACCTAAATATAGTTTCGAGATGAGTTCAGGGACCAATAGTGCATGTTCCCCCCCTAAAAAAGTATAGCAATTCTTAGAAGTGCTTTTTTTTTTTTTTTTTTCCTTTGCTTTTTTTCAGAGGTTCCGGGGCTTGTTTTGTCGGCTGTTGTTGTGGATAAGATCGGCCGCAAGCGTTCGATGTCTTATGTGCTTTTCACAAGCTGCTTTTTCTTACTCCCGCTTGTAATCCAGCAGAGAGAAGTACTAACGACGCTGCTCTTATTTGGTGCTCGGAGTTGTATCTCGGCAAGTTTCACCATCTTACACATTTATGCTCCTGAGGTTAGTTCTTTTCTCCTTTCCTTTTCTTTTGTAGTGAAAAGATGAGTTGAAATTCTGGCATTCTTGTGTCACTGCTTTTTACTGCTCTATTAAATTACACTCGACATATTTTTCTAGATTCAAAAGCACTTCACTTCTAACTTAGGGCTTGTTTGGCACAATCGAAGCTTCTGCTCGAGTACTATTTGAGCGACTTTAGTTTATTAAATCTTTTGACAACTATCCATTGGAGCAAAAACGAAGCTTCAAGCTGGAGCTTTCGCTCTCGGGGTTCATAAGTTTACTTTAACCATTGTTTTAGAAACTGGGCTGAACCGGCCGGTCGAAGCAGTCGGACCGTGACACGGTCCCTAGGCCCGTTCGTTTCGAACCATAAAACCAGAAAGCTTTAAAACCCATGCTGATCCGTTTGAACCAGCGGTTCAACTGATAAACCGGTAAACCGGCTCGGTTTTCATTGAACCGGTCCGAACTATCACTTACCATAGATCATCGCTCGGACAGTTCAATCGGTTCGGTTTAAAATTTTTTAAATAAAATGCATATAATATATTTATTATCTTTATTATTTTATGCATAAATAATTAATAAAATGTATTATTTATGACATCATGCTGACGTCAGTGGTTTGACCGGTAAAATCACCGGTTGACTTAGTCGGACCGTGACCCGCCATCTTTTCCGGTTCATAACCGGTTTCGAGGTTTAAAACATTGATTTTAACTCCTAGTCGCGGCAAAAGTTTTTAGAGTTTTTATTTACCGAACAACTTGTTTACTGAAGCTTTTGAAAAGCACTTTTTATCTCTAGCTTGCATGTTCGGCCTCGTTTCGGTGGATCTTTTTTACTAGAAAAAACGTTTGGCCAGCGAAAGAAACAGTCTCGATGATGTAGCAATGAGAAAGTTATTAGTGCTTTTTTGAACAGCTTCACTCAAACGCAGCCTCAGAAACAGCGTAATATCTTTTTTCCTTTTTTTCCTTCTTAGATATACCCTACCTCAGTTAGGGCAACCGGGGTCGGAGTCGCGAGCTCGCTCTCGAGGTTCGGCGGGATCTTGTGCCCCATCGTGGCCGTCGGCTTGGTCCACAACTGCCATCAGACGGCCGCGGTTCTCGTGATCGAAACCGCAATGCTCCTCTCGGGTGTTGCCGTCGCATTTTTTCCCGTCGAAACAAGCGGCCGCAGGCTCAGTGATCACATCTCAGTTTGATACAAAACAGATTCAAAATGATGTAATTTTCTCACTATTTTTATACCCCCCTTTTTTTTTGAATTTATTTACTGTGATGTATTCGTAAAAGAGTTTGTTTGGTTCACATGATTCGAAATTCCCGCGGGAATTAACTATAATATGTCAATTTTGTGGCCATATTTTCTTTAAATTAAGTAAGTTTTTTTGTTTTATCTTTAATAACTGGTTTACATTAATTAATAAGTTTACCATAATACTCTTTGTCTTTCTTATTTTTTTTAGAGGTCAAATAGCATGACAAATTAGAGGTGGCAATTTAGCTCGCTGTTTACGGCGGGATCGAATCGCTCGTCTAATAAACGAGCTGAATTTTCCAGCTCGTTTAATAAGCGAGCCGAACACGAGAAAGGGTCAGCTCATTCGTGTTCGGCTCGATAACAACTCGAATACATATATTTTATATTTATGTATATATATAAATAATTGATTTTTAACTTAATTTAAATATAAAGTCCAACTAAATTATAATAAGGTCATTTATATATAAAGTTTCAACTATTAGATCAAAATCAAATGGATAAGATCTTATAAATTTATTTTCTATACTCATCCTTTATTCTTTTAACTCATTATTCATGAGCCGTTAATAAGCGAGCTGAACACGAGTTGAATTTTTTGGCTGTATAATTTAACGAGCCAAACACGAGCGGGCCTTAGCTGACTCCTGTTTGGCTCGTTGACACCCCTATAATAATAATAAATATGAAAATTAGATTCTTATTGGGGAAAAAAAAAACTATAAATGGAGGAGGATTTTAAATTTTTAAATTTGGTAGCATTGTAAAATTTCGCGAGAACTTTTAATTTCTTCGTGCGTGACGCCCAAATTTAAATTTCCAAAAATATAGGAGGAGGATTGGTTATTAGGGTTGCAACAAATCAAACTTCAAATTATAATTTAGTTTAATAAATTTATATTTGAATTTTAAATAATTGTCAGTGTAACAAAAGTTTTCTTTTTCCCCCAATCCGTCCCAGAGTTAAAATTGTGATACTTTTCAGGGACGGCATTGTGATATTGGGATAGTACAGGGACTAGATCACAAATTAGAGAAATATCTCTTTCTTTAAGTATTATTATTATTATTATTATTATCCGTTATCAAATCAAGCATTATATATAAATAAATAGATATAAATAGATATAAAGTTATATTAAATTAATCCAATTAAAAACCACATCCGTTTCTCAAAACAATTCCATATCTCTATCTTAATTTAATCTCTTTCTCTCTATATATATGTGTATATTAATATTAATATTATTTATTATATATATATATATATATATATATATATATTATTATATTATTATATTATATAGAATAGAATAAAAAAATAGAGGAGAGGGGTGAAGCCGACGCCGACTTCTCGAGAAGGTTCTGGAACAAGTCGCCGACTTTGGCGATCAACGCCGGTAATGGCGACGGATCAAATCGGTGAGGATTCGCTCCTCGATTCGAACTTTTTTTTTTTTTCTCCCCTTTTTTTTGGGATTTTTTTTAAAGTTTTTGGGTGGGGATTTGATGTTTGTGGGCTTCTTTCTTTNCTGATTGGATGATGCAGCTGTTAGTGGGATTCGGTGGTCAAAGTGGGGCTTTTTTTTAAGTTTTTTTAAGGTAGGCGAAGAAGATTCTCGGCATACCCCAGATGCAATCTCAGCCGTTGGATCGCCCAACCGTTGGGTGTTGCTGTTTCCGCATCCTCCGGTTTGAGAGGTGGCAATCCAGCTCGCTGTTCACGAGCCGTGCTCGGTTTGAAATGAGCTCGAGATCGAATCGCTCGTTTAATAAATGAGTCGAACATGAACTGAATTTTTCAGCTCGTTTAATAAACGAACTGAATACAAGCTGAATTTTTCAACTCGTTTAATAAACGAGCCGAACATGTGCAGGGGTCAGCTCGCTCATATTCGGCTCGATAACAGCTCGAATATATATGTTTTATATTTATAAATATAAATAAATAACTAGTTTTTAGTTTAATCTAAATATAAAGCCCAACTGAATTATAAAAATGTTATTTATATATAAAGTTTCAACTATTAGATCAAAATCAAATAGATAAAATCTTATAAATTTATTTTCTATACTTATTCTTTCATAATTCTTTTAATTTATTATTCATGAGCCGGCTCGTGTTCGGCTCGTTAATAAACAATAACGAGCCAAACACGAGCTAAATTTTTTGGTTTAATATTTTAACAAGCCAGTTTGTGTTGCGGCTCGTTTATGAAACAAGCCGAACATGAGCGGCCCTTAACTGACTCCTGTTCGGCTCGTTGACACCCCTATAATAAATATGAAAATTAGATTTTTATTGAGGGGGAAAAAAAAAAACTATAAATGGAGGAGGATTTAAAATTTTAAATTTTGTAGCATTGTAAAATTTTACGAGAACTTTTAATATCTTTCACGTCAGATTCCTATTCGTGACAACCAGATTTAAATATCCAAAAATATATAAATAATTTAGTTTAATAAATTTATATATTTGAATTTAAATAATTGTCAGTGTAACAAAAGTTTTCTTTTTCCCAAAATCCGTCCCAGAGATAAAATTGTGATACTTTTCAAGGGACGGTATTGTGATATTGGGATAGTACAGGGACTAGATCACAAATTAGAGAAATATCTCTTTCTTTAAGTATTATTATTATTATTATTATTATTATTATTATCCGTTATCAAATCAAGCATTATATATAAATAAATAGATATAAATAGATATAAAGTTATATTAAATTAATCCAATTAAAAACCACATCCGTTTCTCAAAACAATTCCATATCTCTATCTTAATTTAATCTCTTTCTCTCTCTATATATATGTATATATTAATATTAATATTATTTATTTTATATATATATATATTATTATNTTTTTTTTTTTTTTTTTTTTTTTTTTTTTTTTTCTTTCTTCGGGTGTTTGTAGTTTAGGGGTGGGTTTTTGAATTTTTTTTAGGGTTTTTTTTCCCCTTTTTTTTTTTTCCTCAAGCTTAGCTCCTCGCTTAGGAGTGGCTAAACTAGGCAGCGGTAATGGCCGCAACTAGCGGTTTCAGCCGCTGAGCAAGGTCTTGGAAGAGCTCTTCAGCCGCAGCCGAAGTGGGGAGAGGAGATAAAAAAATAAGATAAGATATATTATATTATTATATTATTATATATATATATATATATATATATATATTTTTTGTGGTGTGATAGGCGCGATTTTGATGCGCTTTGTGTCGTCCGATTCAGGCGTGCTTTGAGATTCGTGCGAAAGTGGCCTCTCTTTTTTCTTTTTTCTTTGGTTTTGGTGGTGTCTTAGGATGGTTTCTTTTATCTATCTATGTATTTATTTGTTTATTTTTTATGCTTGTAGTTGTAGAACATGCTATGTGATTTTAGGGGAATTCTCTCTATATTGTTGTTGTTTTTTTTTTTTTTCGGGTGAAATTAGGTGTTGGTGGTGATTTAGGCCATGATTTCTAAATGATTTGAATTAGTGGGGATGAGTAAAAAATTTGTGTTTTTTAACTCATAAATAGGTGTTTAAGGATTATTGATCTTGTTGTAGAGGTGTTAGATGACACACACACACACACACACAAACACACATCACATTTGGTTTTAGCTTTTTATATTAGGGAGAATGTTGTTGGATTTTGAGGACCATTTTGTTGTTTTTGACTCATCTCAAAAGAAAACAAAAAAGGATTTTTTGAAAATTTGCTTGGGATGGGGAATAGGATAGTAATAGAGTTAGGCCCCGTTTGGAATTGTGGGGAGGTTGTGTTACGCGTGGCGACAAAGTACGTAATATTTTGTTCCGCATACTACAGTAAGTCGGTTATGATATATTTCCTGCGGTCTCTCCAAAAAATAGAAAAGTGTTCGCGTGGCGACAAAGTACAAAATATTCTGTTCCGCATACCACAGTAAGTCGGTTACGATATATTTCCTGCGATCTCTCCGGAAAACAAAAAAGCGTTCGCTATATATTTTCGCCCGCTTAGATCGCCATTATATAGCATTAGAGGAAGAGCACCTTCAAAGCGCATTTGAAGGTGTTTCAGAGACTCTGAAGTATCAAAACACGTGAGTTTGGCGGTCGCATTTCCAAACTAGGCCTCAGATAAATTACGTAAGATCGAGTAAGACTTTACGATTATACTACACGGTTGCAGGTTTTGAGTCTTAAGGACATAGTGCTCTCTTGTAAATGTGCATGTAGTGATTGATTTGGATAATTACTTTGAAATTACTTCTGATTTACATTGTTTGAGAACATGAACTGATCCTTCTTCTGCTCTAGACTCGATGCAGTCGCTGGAACCGTCGAAAGTAGAAAGCGAGAAGGAACCCACCACGGCTGAGAATTGTAAAGAGCAGGTAATTACTTCCTAAACTTTCTTTTTCTTCTTCTTCTTATTATTATTATTATGTTTTACTTCTTTTGATGCCAATTGTGTGTATTCATGTATCAGCCTCTTCATGATAAAGGTGCGAAGGCTATGGCTCCCAGCGATCTGTCAAGAGACGTCCAAAATTATTTTGGTTACACAAATGAAGGTGGCGAACATGGCGCTGTCGCCTACGCGCCGAATAGTTATGCTCCTCAGCCGCAAATGTTCTTCTCCGGAGGTTAGTTTTTGTCGCGCTTGCTTCTTCTATGTGTATATGTGTGCATGTGTACGAATACTGTAGAAAACCTCTTGTGTATGGTGTGTTTCCCTAGCATAAAGCTTACAGGTTTAATTTTGTGATCAGAGAAACATTCAAAATATGTGATCTAAGGGTATTTCCTTTGCCTTTTTGTTTAGATTTATCATGTAATAGTTGATTATAGTTTACTGTCTCCATGCATTCAAATGTATGAGAAAGAAGAATTTGACAAAATAGTTTGATTTCTTTCATATCTTCACCGTCTTTGTTCTCATCTTTTGTATTTGCGCATGCAGTATCCTCGTTATTTATTATTATATTTTATCATTGATATAACCTTTCTCTCTCTCTCTCTCTCTCTCTTTTACGGTTTTCTTTTTCTGGCGTAGGACACGAGAACCCTGCAGTTGGGCGGGAAGAATTTCACCATAATTTGTACAGTGACGGCTTGGAAGTCGGACCTAATGTAAATATCACCTCATTTTCTTCAATCTCTTCTTTCGTTCATCTTCTTGGTTAGAAAAGCTTTTTCTAACTCTTGTCGGCTATTTTAGGGTTTCTACGACGAGAATTCGCCGTTTATGTTCCACACCGGATACGGGTACAGTCCCCATATCCCTTACGGCCCCTATTCTCCGGTTATGCCACCTCTACCTCTGGTTAATGGAGATATTCACACTTATTCCGCGCAGAGTATTCCATTCTCAGAACCTTACTACCCGCAACAACCAATTCCACCTACTATGCCGTATCTGAGTTATCCAGCCTCGATATGGGAATCCGGTGCAAATCCACCGGTCGATCCACGAGCGGCTTTTACTCCCGATTCACTGAACACAAGTAGCTTATTATTTCAGCAAATTACTGGTTTTCCTTTATCCTATGGTACTTTTTTCGGTGGAAGTAGCTTTTCCTTATTCTCGTTAAATTTTTTTTATTGGCTAAAATGGTGAAAACCGCTTATAACAATTCTTGGGGGTTTGTTGCAAATTTAGTCATTGGACTTTGACCTTGATTCGATTCCAAGTCGAAATTTGAGGATTGAATTGATCACGGTCAAACTTCAGAGACTAAATTGTTACAACTAAAGGTCGTAGGACGAAATTGGAATGCGGCTCAAATTTCATCTACTAAATTTGTAATTAGTCAATGTCAACCTGCCGATATAGTTAAATGTATATTCGTCTCCGTGCTCGATAGTTATCGACTGAGATACACCGGCCGAAAGGACGCGAAACTTTTTGTTTAATGGGGGTAAAAAAGTACAAATCCCGCAATTTATAAGGCGTTTTTTTCTGCAAGTTAGCTTCTAGTCTTCATGGATTTGCGTGACTTTGTTTTTTATTTTTTTTGTCTGGTTTTTTTTTTTCTCGGTCAGATTGGTTATCACAAGATGGGTCAGGTTCTGTAAATCCATTCTCTCCGCTGGCTGTTCCGCCTCAGCATATTGGTGCGCCTGGACCATTTTCGCAAAGCAACATACCTTTACCTCATGCAATGGTATTATTTTAATCTTTTTTTACGTTCTTTGTTTCGTGAGAAAAAAAAAAACAAAGGAAAAAAAAAGAAGAAAACTATCTCAATTACAAGCATTTTGAAGTAACAATCACGTGTAACTTTGCATATTTTCAGTGGACCTGTTTGGAAATTTAGTTGACTAATTTGCAAATTTTTTTGCTCTTAACTCTGGGCAAATTATTTCAGTAAAGACGCATTGACACTACCTATGAAAGTTCATTTCGATATGATTTAGTTTCTGAGTTCAGCGCCTAATCTTTCATTTTTCGTGATTTTAGTATCGATTATCTTCTAAGCCCTAACTTTGCGATGTCCTTACCGTTTTACTTTGTAACTTCTCAGAATCAAAGACCCGTTGTTTTCGGATCCCCAAACAGTTCTTGCGACGCAGTGCATTCTTATGGGGAGCCCAGTCCAAACGTTGGCGCTAATAATAGAAGATTGGCTCCCGCTAACAAATCCAAGAAGCAGGAAAATGGAAGTGCTTCTCCGATAAGCTGCAATGGGTGTCTAGACTTTCTCCATGAGCTAAACCGGGGCCCACGAGCTTCTAGGCCGAAGAAACAAGCTACGGAAGAGAACTCTTCGCTCGAGAATAAAAATGAAGAGGCTTATTTAGGGCTTTCTCGCGAGTTGTTCATTACGGAGTATAAGGTTGCCATGTTCTTCGTCATTAAATCTTTTAGTGAGGATAATATCCACAAGTCCATTAAGTATGGCGTTTGGGCTAGCACGCCAAGTGGGAATAAGAAGTTGGATTCTGCTTATCACGGAGCGAAGGAGAGAGGAGATCCATGCCCGGTTTTCTTATACTTTTCGGTAAATTTCAAGTCTCTTTATCTCTTTCTTTTTTATTTTCAACATGCGGTTGCCACAGAAGCAAGCGTGTAAGTACCATGACACGGGGTGTGACGAGCACTTGCCAGCACGGTACGGTATGGTGCGTGTTGTGCCGATATGTGCTATTCATAGTAATAATACCTGTGTGCCAACACACAATGATTATTATCCTAATTGATTATTATATATTTTTTATCAAATCTTATGCACTTTATTGATGTAATTGCTTGCTAATTTCAAAGAAAAGATGGTTTTTCAACCGTGGCATCAGCACGGGGATCGTATTGTGTCGATATAATGTCGACACGGTATGACTTGATGGGCACACAGTCCGTGCTGATGGACAACTAAATTCTTGGACAAAAACTTTGTTGTACTCGATAGTCTTTTTTTTGAAAAAAAAAAAAAAAAAACTGTTTCTTGAATTTGCAAGGGGGATTTTTTTTTTTCTTTTATTCTTGCAAATTTAGCCCCATTTTTCGACTATTATGACGAACAGCCTCTCCATTACACGACCATGATTGAAAATTTTAGACAATCAATGCGCAAAAAAACTGAAAAGTGGGTATAATTTGTGCATAAATTTACATATTTTTGAACTATTTGTGTAGTTATGCATTGATAATCCAAAATAGTGCGCAGCAATACTCAACAAGAGAGAGCACAGCTTGGTCCTAAGAGTCGAAAACCGGGTTTAAGTTACGTCGATGAACAAAACATTATTATGTTTCTACAAACTCACAAAAAGAAAGCTTTACCTAATTATTCTACTAATTTGAGTTATTATTGTGACCTGTACCGGTCGCGAACAGGTAAATGCGAGTGGACATTTCTGCGGGGTGGCTGAGATGATCGGGCCCGTCGACTTCGAGAAGAGCGTGGATTTTTGGCAACAAAATAGGTGGAGCGGGTGTTTCCCGGTTAAGTGGCGTATCGTAAAAGATGTACCGAACAATCTCTTTCGCCATATCGTTCTCGAGAACAACGATAACAAGCCCGTGTCCAACAGCAGAGACACCCAGGAGGTAAAATAAAAAAAAAAAGCTCTCTTCTCGCCTATATTGCGTAGTATTTCTCAAGTAAAAACGTATCGACCTTACCCTTGCTTAAGTGGTGTTTGGTTTCTTGAAAATATCTTAGAAAATAGTTATATGGCTGGAAAAGTGTTTTCTGTTGATTTTATGTAAACTTACTGTTTGCGTTTTTCGAGCTTTTTATCTGGTAAACGAAAACTGCCGAAAAAGGTGTTTTATTTCTCTGAAAAACTGATTTTTTTTTTTCCTCAGAAAACAGCTTTTCAGGCTTTTCTGAGTAACCAAACACCCTCTTAGAGCTTTAAAAACTTTGATTTTATTACCTAATCTTATATTCCTTTTCATTAGAATTTAGTTTGGAATTTAATGGTTTATGTCAAGATAATTGTGTAAATGCCATCAAATAACACAATATATTAGATTGCAAAATATTTTCCCAAAAATGTTAAAATATGTAGTACTTGAATCAAAGCTGTGGCGTCGACTTCGAAATACGCAAATATTTCATCAAAAATGTTGAAATATTCTTTTGTTTCTTAGTTTGTTCAATTAACCATTCTATTTTTAACTTGGATAATTTTTAAAATTTACCATGATAAAATTGTGTTAAAAATGTGTGGAGACTCAATTTGCATTAAAAAAAAAAAAAAAAAAAACTTGCAGGTAAACCTGGAACAAGGTCTAGAGATGCTAAACATCTTCAAGAATCACAAAGACGAGACGTCGATTCTCGACGACTTCGGCTTCTACGACAAAAGGGAAAAGGCAATTCTGGAGTATAAGCAGAAGCAGAAGCGCGAAGCCGTTTCCACCGAAGCCATAAACCGGATTTCCGAGAACTTTTCACGAGCTATCCAAATCGGCGAAAGTAACAACGCGGAAAATACGGATTGAGAATAATATCTCTATTGATGAGATCTGAATCCAAGTACACCAACCATTGAAGAACATAGCTTGAGAATGAGATTTAGTTCATAACTTTAGTTAGTTTCTTTCTCTTTTTTTTCCTTCTTATTTATCGGAATTACGAGGAAATTCACGGTCTGCGGGTTAAAATGTGTAGTATATAATTTTTTATTTTATTTTTTACCGCGGGTGCGAAATTCGTAGTCATTTTTTGTTTTTTTATATTTATTTTTTAAAATATAGTGGGCAGGCCTTAAAAATCCTTTTGTGAAGTCCCTAATTGGAATACTAAGAAGGAATAAGATTTTTTTTTTTTTCTTTCTTTTACTTCTTAGTGAATTTATGCTCATTTTGTATCATGTTTGTGATTGTGGTTGGATGGGTACATAAATTGTGAAACAAGCTATAAATTACTTTTCATTTACATGAACCCAATGATCCACTTTTTTTTTTTTCTTTATTTTGTTATTTTATTTTTATTTTTTAGAAAAAAGGTGAAAAAGTTAAATCTAAGAAGAAAAAGGATAATTCTGATAGAAGCAACTTTTAATGTTTGCAATTAGATTTTAATGATGAAAAAATTAATTAAAATAAATAAATAAATTTAGTATCTTTATTTGAAAAAATTAGAATGTTGGAGACAGTACACAAATGAAAAACTAAGGTTAAAGACCAATGGTGAAATTAGCTCACCTAATTATATATTTCCTCATCTTAAACCAAATCTTAAGATTATAAAATACTTTTGATCCACACTGATGTGATTTTTTTTTCTTTTGAATGGTTTATTGTATGTTAGTTACATATGGATAAGACATCCTTTCATGGGTTTGTTTTGAGAAAATGATGGGTTAATGTCCTTTTTTTGGAATTAGTGTCATTTTATTGGTAGTTTAATGAAAGTGATAGGTTAATAATTTACCATTTATGACAATGACATAGAATGGTTTTTTAATAATGAAAATGTGGGGGCTAAATAATACTTCTTGTCCTCAAAATATACCATATGTCACAATTCAGTCCTAAAACTTTAATTTGCTATGATTTCTAAATTTTTTTTTTTTTTATTGTTGCAGCCAAATGGGACAGTGCAATTTAGTTGGCTGAATATTAATATTTTGAAAATGTGATGTTGCTATGATGTCTTTTACTATATTATCAGCTATACTACTGGTACATTATTTCTATATTAATGACGCTTAAGTACTTAGTCATCTTAATTGGACTATGATACTTAATGATAACAATTTAAAAAGTTCGAGATCGAAACGACAATAAATTCAAGTTTGAAAACGAAAAGTATAATTTTGCTTTATCTAAATAATCTTCCTAGAAGCTAAGAAGAGTTTTTTTATTAGTACATTAGAATAGAGTTGACCTGGAATGCTATCAATAGCAAAGGGTTCATTTGCCATCATTTATTTTCGTTGATGAAGGTTTCAAATTGACGATCGGCACTGTTGAACATATTCTGTACCACTTGAATTATCTAGAAATCAAATTTCACATCTTTTCGACATCATTGGCCTCTAATAATCAAAGGATTTCAAAATTTATAATTTTAACGGTGAATACGATATGTTTTTTTGTTTAACGGTGTAAAAATATTGACTTTTGAATAAAAAATTCTTCAAACTATTTAAAGTAAGATATTTACTCTTGATCTTAATTATAATACTCCTATCATCACTTTTTCCAAGATTTTTATTTTTTGCCGTCCATTTTTTTGTCCACTTGATACATATAATTTAAAATTATTTTTAAAATTATAATATCAAATTTGAAACTTTGTAAAATTTTAATTCAAATTTAAATTTTTAATTTTAATTCAAATTCAAATTTTTAATTTTAATTGAAAATTTAAATTATTTTAAAATAAAATTTAGTAAAAGTATTATTATATGCAAACATCGAAATTTTTTTGTCAAACAACTTTATAAAATAACTTCAGAATTTTTTTTTCTTTCTAAACTCAGCTAAACGCTCTACATCTTTTAACTAAAATTAATTATCCAAACCAAATTTAATTATGTAAAAATTATTTTTTCAGAATTTAGACCTAGTGACTAGGGGTGGCAAATCCAGCTCGCTGTTCGCGAGCCAGCTCGTGTTCGGCTCGAAATGAGCTTAAGATCGGCTTGCCCGTTTAGTAAACGAGCCGAACACGAGTTGTTTTTCAGCTCATTTAATAAACGAACCGAACACGAGCTAGGGTCAGCTCGCTCGTGTTCGGCTCGATAACGAATACATATATTTTATATTTATATAATTTATTTAATTTATATTTATATATATAAATAAATAATTATATATAATATATATTTTTATTATTTAAATTTTAGCAAAATAAAAATATAAATGCCGAGCTTAATTATAAAAAGACTCATTTATATGTAATTATTCAACTATTAGATCAAAGTCTAATGGATAAGATTTTATAAATTTATTTTTTATATATATTTAATCTAATTTTTTTTAATTTATTGTTCGTTGGCTAGCTCGTGAGTCGGCTCGTTAATAAACTAGCCGAACACGAGCTGAATTTTTCAGCTCGATACTTTAACGACACAGCTCGTGTTCGGCTCGTTTAATAAATGAGCTGAACACGAGCCGACCCAGCTCGCTCGTGTTCGGCTCGTTTACACCCCTACTAGTGACCATCCCATAATAAGTGTTTGTACTATTATAAAAAAATAAAATAAAATTTTTATCACTGTATTAGGAGAAAAAATAAAAAATAGCAAGCAAATGTTGTTATTTTTGGATAGATGTGAGCTTTTGGTGCTGTGACTTTTATGCATGAATGAATTATTATGATTGGAGAATTACTCTTGGCTCTATCTTGAGTAGGCATCATTTTCTCTCTTTTCAAAAGCTGATGATTTACATCATTATTTCTACAAAAAGACAAGGATTGATGTTTAATTTTTTATTCAAATATTTTCGCATTTTGTTTACTTTAGTACTTTATGATGATTTAAATTATATCAATTTAGTACTCTGTAATTTTATTTTATTTTTTTTAATTATCAATTTTACTAATTTTTTTCGTTAAATCAGTGATAAAGTTAAAACTAAGCATGTCCTAGCATTTCTAGGTGAACTAAATTTAAATTTTGAGCCAATATTTAGCGCGGGGGTGTTTGCTTATTTACCTATAATAGCTATTCAAATTTTTTAAATTTATTCTGAAATCACCAAAATATTCTTTCAAAACCCAGATCCCATTAATAAATTATAAAAGTTTTAAAAACATTTGAAGAGATTTTTCATAAATTAAATAAGAATATTTTGGCCGATAAAAAATGTATTAAATATTTTTAAAATTTTGAAAGATGTATTAGATGTTTAATTTTTTTTAAAGTCAAATAATTCCCAATATTGGTCATAAATGTTTGTACTCTGCTGACTTTGTTGGCATGCCCAAGACAGGTGTGAAGCCAAGCTGGAGGGATGACTGCCACTTCAGAATAATTGGCCAAACACTTGAGTGCAAGACTTACTGACAAGTGCTGACAGCAGACTGCGAACTGCAGAGTAGGGATGCAGATCGGGCGGATCTTCGGGCGGGAGCCTCTCCAACCCGCACCGACTACCAAAATTTTGCCCAAGTCTCTGATTCTAAATCCGTGACGGGTTGAAAAAATATATCTTATGATTCGCGCCACCTCATAATCCATCTCTTACTGATGCTTCTGAATTTGCCCCGCCAATTACTATTTTCTTAAAAAATTATAAAATTATTAATTTTTTGTAAAATATAAATTAATAATTTTTTAATAATAATGAATAATATTACTAAGTTATATATAAAATTAACGACATTAATTATAAAGATAAAAAAATATCAATCAAATTCGAAGCAAAATTCAAAAGTTTCAAATATATGAGAAATAAAAGCACCAACTTATCTGTATTTTAAACTTTTTTTAATAGGTATATTATTTTGTAGGAATTTTTTTTAAAATATAAATAGTTTTCGGGACGGATCATTGCAGGGCGGATTCGGAGTGGGTCAAATTTTTTTTTATTTTCTGCCCTAAATTCATCTCGGATCATGAAAATTATGTCGTTTCATGTCCGGAATCCGTTTAATTTTTTTTGTTTACTGCCCCATTCGGGATGAATTGGGGCGGGAGCTCCACCGATCTGGATCCGTTTGTCTCTCTACTGCAGAGTAATTTGTGTGGCAATTTTGCACTAAAGTTCACTTCTTTTTTTTGAATTTTTAAAACTTGTTTTACCTTTTTTATTTTTTTGGGCAATTTTAGACTCGAATTTTTTTTTTTTAGTAACACTTGGAACTGAGGGAGCTTCGGATAGCTCTGATACCGTATAATCCAAAAAAAATTAGTTTCATAAAAAATAATNATAAAAAAATAAAATAAAATTTTTATCACTGTATTAGCAGAAAAAATAAAAAACAGCAAGCAAATGTTGTTATTTTTGGATAGATGTGAGCTTTTGGTGCTGTGACTTTTATGCATGAATGAATTATTATGATTGGACAATTACTCTTGGCTCTATCTTGAGTAGGCACCATTTTCTCTCTTTTCAAAATCTGATGAACATCATTATTTCTACAAAAAAGACAAGGATTGATGTTTAATTTTTTATTCAAATATTTTCGCATTTTGTTTACTTTAGTACTTTATGATGATTTAAATTATATCAATTTAGTACTCTGTAATTTTATTTTATATTTTTTAATTATCAATTTTACTAATTTTTTTCGTTAAATCAGTGATAAAGTTAAAACTAAGCATGTCCTAGCATTTCAAGGTGAACTAAATTTAATTTTTGAGCCAATATTTAGCGCGGGGGTGTTTGCTTATTTACCAATAATAACTATTCAAAATTTTTAGATTTATTCTGAAATCACCAAAATATTCTTTCAAAACCCAGATCCCATTAATAAATTCTAAAAGTTTTAAAAATATTTGAAGAGATTTTTTATAAATTAAATAAGAATATTTTGGCCAATCAAAAATATATTAAATATTTTTAAAATTTTGAAAGATGTATTAGATGTTAATTTTTTTTTTTAAGTCAAATAATTCCCAATATTGGTCATAAATGTTTGTACTCTGCTGACTTTGTTGGCATGCCCAAGACAGGTGTGAAGCCAAGCTGGAGGGCTGACTGCCACTTCAGAATAATTGGCCAAACACTTGAGTGCAAGACTTACTGACAAGTGCTGACAGCAGACTGCGAACTGCAGAGTAGGGATGCAGACGGGACGGATCTTGGGGCGGGAGCCTCTCCAACCCGCACCGACTATCAAAATTTTGCCCGGTCTCTGATTCTAAATCCGTGACGGATTGAAAAAAATGTATCTTATAATTCGCGCCACCTCATAATCCATCTCTTACTGATGCTTCTGTATTTGCCCCGCCAATTACTATTTTCTTAAAAAATTATAATATTATTAATATTTTGTAAAATATAAATTAATAATTTTTTAATAATAATGAATAATATTACTAAGTTATATATAAAATTAACGACATTAATTATAAAGATAAAAAATATCAATCAAATTCGAAGCAAAATTCAAAAGTTTCAAATATATGAGAAATAAAAGCACCAACTTATCTGTATTTTGAACTTTTTTTTATAGGTATATTATTTTGTAGGAATTTTTTAAAATATAAATAATTTTCGGGACGAATCACTGCAGGGCGGATTCGGAGTGGGTCAATTTTTTTTTTTTTATTTTTTGCCCTAAATTCATCTCGGATCATAAAAATTATGTCGTTTCATGTCCCAAATCCGTTTAATTTTTTTTGTTCACTGCCCCATTCGGGATGAATCGGGGCGGGAGCTCCACCGATCTGGATCCGTTTGTCTCTCTACTGCAGAGTAATTTGTGTGGCAATTTTGCACTCAAGTTCACTTCTTTTTATGAATTTCTAAAACTTGTTTTACCTTTTTAATTTTTTTTTGGCAATTTTAGACTCGAATTTATTTTTTTTAGTAACACTTGGAACTGAGGGATACCGTATAATCCAAAAAAAATTAGTTTCATAAAAAATAATTACACTTTTTATTTTTACTTTTTATAATTTTGATTATTTTTTAAGATAAATCTGGGAGCGTAAATATATAAAAAAAAAAGTGGCCAAATCAAGGCGTAGAAGCAAAATGTAAGTGTAAAAAAATGTCGAAATAGAATGTTAATTTTATAAGAAAATAAAATTGGGGTAAATTTTAAATACCATCTTTGTAATTTCGCACTTTCTCACTCTATTATCATGTAGTTTAAAGTGTATCAATTTAGTACCCTGTGATTTTATTTTTTTCTTTTTGTCAGCTCCTTCGTTAACATTTCGTTAAATTATATTCAAAAAAACTTCAGATACCCTACTCACATTTATCAACTATTCACTTTAGCACTTTTTAGTTTTAACTTTGTCACTGATTTAACGAAAAAAATTAGTGGAGGGAATAATAAAAAGAGAAAAATAAAACCACAAGATACTAAATTAATACACTTTAAATTATAGAGTACTAAAATAAAAAAAATATGAAATCACATGGTTGGTATTTGAAATTTTTTCATAAAATTTCTTATTGATAATAATTGAAGTATAATATACATTAAAAAATGGATCATGAATTACTCTCGGGAAAAGAAAAAGGACCAAATTGCAATATCCGGATAGTACAGGGAATATTTTTTATATTTTACTCAGCATCATATCAAGAATAAAGGGATTTTTTTGCAAATGGCCTCTTGAAAAAATTCATTTCAAAACTAGCCCCGGCAAAGTTATAATTACAAAAATGGCCTTATTCCTGCCACGCAGGTGCCACGCAAGCGCTATGTGGGCGGATTGGGAGCCTTCTTGGCAAGTTGACGGTGAATGGTTCACCGTGTTTTGTATTTATATTTCTCTTCTTCTCCTTTTCAAAAATCCGAACCCGAATCCGAAAATCAAATTAAAACCCGAATCCGGATCCGAACCCGGTAGGTTTAAAAATCCATACTCATATATATACCCGACCAAAATTTCGAAACGCAAAGCTGGACCCAAATCCGGCGGGTTTTAAAAATCTATACTGCTGAATGAAGATCTAAAAAATAAAAATTATTAAATATTTTATATATTGTATAAATAAATAAAAATAAATTATATATATAAATAATTTATTCGGGTTTGAGTTCGGATAATATTTCGGATATTCATATCTATTGACATTTCTATTCCCTATTCCTCTTTTTAATATTTATATTGCGAAAAATACATATATTTGTGTTTTTTCTAGACACGGTAAATTATTTACCATGTTTGGATATGGTGAATGGTTCACCGTGTTCAACTTAACACCCTGGCCTAGTCTCGCTCGCGTGGCGCTAACGTGGCGTCTGCGTGGCATGGTGAGGACCAAAAGTACAAATATAAATTTGCTGAGACTATTTTTAAAATAAATTTTTTTTAGGAGGCTAAATGCAAAAAAAAGAAATCCAGAAAATAAATAAAAATAGAAACAAACAAAGATAAGAAGCGACAAAAAAAATTTACAAAAAGTCAAAAAAGTGAGTAAACGCGTTTGGAGACTATGAAAAATGGTGCCCAAAAAATGACCAAAAAAAGGCTAAAAATAATATGAAATCCCCCCTCAACTATATATATTTTACCTTGGGCCCCCCCTCAGGTTCTAATTTTTTAAATTTAGATTTTTATATTTGGTTATGTTAAAAAAAAATTGTCAAATTTAATGGCTCTATAAATTATTAACTATTACTTGGCCTTGCTTTATTTGCTAGGGAGAGATTAAAGTCCCTAAATTTGACAAAATCACCAACAAATTTAATTAAATAAATTTTTAAAATTTTAGAGGGAATTAAAAATAATTCAAAAGTTGAGAGGTTCTCCGTACATTTTTATCCAAAAAAATTAAAAAATTAATACTACGAGGAGAGAGAAAGAAGAGAGAGAAAGAGATGTCGTCGTTGCTGGGAAATGTCAACCAAAAAACGCGTTGCAGGATATAAATTTTAAAGACTATTTTGTGGTCAACCGGTCAACGCATCGGGATTAGAGCTTTTGTTTTTTTTACTTTTATTTTTTTGTTTATTTAAATTGTCTGTGGGTCGTAACTAGGGTTGTGAATTGCGAGCCAGTTCGTGTTCGGCTCAAAATGAGTTCGAAATTAAATAAGAACGAGCTAATTTCAACTCGTGTTCGACATATGCATTAATTTAGTACCTGTGGTTTAAAATGTATCAATTTAGTGTCCCGTGGTTTTATTTTTATTTTTTTATTATCCTCTTTAGTAATTAATGTAAAACTACAAGGCTGATATTTGAAGTTTATCATTTAATATTTAATTATGAGAGATAATATACGACTCACTGTCCTTCCACTTATAATGATATGATTCACTAGTAATAGTAACTCGTTGGATCCAAATTATTTGTCCAAAATGCTAAAGCACAGTTATTATTACTAACGTCCATAGTTTTTTATAAGAAAAAACTTCAAATACCCCCTTGTGGTTTCACACTTTCTCACTTTAGTATCCTATGGTTTAAAGTGTATCAAGTTAGCCTCTGTGATTTCGCACTTTCTCACTTTAGTACCCTGTGGTTTAAAGTGTATCAAGTTAGTACCCTGTGGTTTCATTTTTCTCTTTTCGTCGGCTGCTCTGTTAATATTTTGTTAAATTATATACAAAAAACTTCAGATACCCTACCTAGGTTTATTGAATATTTATTTTAGTACCCTTTACTTTTAAATTTGTCACTGATTTTTTTTTCCTCCGTTAATATTTCGTTAAATTATATACAAAAAACTTCAGATACCCTATCTAGGTTTATCGAATATTCAGTTTAGTATCCTTTAGTTTTAACTTTGTCACTGATTTAACGAAAAAATTAGTAAAATGAATAATAAAAAGAGAAAAATAAAATCACAGGATACTAACTTGATACACTTTAAACTATATGGTACTAAGTGAGAAAGTGCGAAACGACAGGGGCTAACTTAATACACTTTAAATCATAGGATACTAAAGTGAGAAAGTGTGAAATCACACGAGGGTATTTGAATTTTTTTTTTAATAATTCAATCATAACTTCGTTCTCATCCGATAAGAATATTGAGTGTCACATCGATGACATTTTCACATCTTTCATAGTAAAAAAATTTCAAAGAGCGCATGATGGGGACAAAGGGAGATGGGAAACAAGCGAAGAGCACAAGTTAAGAAAGGGAGATGCAAAGGGTACAATCAATCAAAATAATAAAAAAAAAAAACATGAAATAATCTACGAAACCGACATTTTAAATTGTTAATTATATTGCGTCATTATCAAAAAAATGTTGCATTATTTGACAGTATGTATGTGATGTTATTTGACAAGATATTGAAATGTTTATTCATCGTCTGTTTTAATGAGTTGCGTTTATTTGAAAGATTGTGACAATTTTTTTATGTTGCATTTATTAAGCTATCACATTGTTTTTTGAAAAAACTGCAAATACCCCCATGTGGTTTCGCACTTTCTCACTTTAGTACTCTATGATTTAAAATATATCAAGTTAGTACATTGTGGTTTCGCACTTTCTCACTTTAGTACCCTGTGGTTTAAAGTGTATCAAGTTAGTACCATATGGTTTCGCACTTTCTCACTTTAATACTCTGTGGTTTAATATTTCGTTAAATTATATACCCCGAAATAAATAATAAAAATAGAAAGTTGAAACCACATGGTACTAACTTGATACAAAAATGAAATCACAGAGTACTAACTGAATACACTTGAAACCACAGGGTACTAAAGTGAGAAAGTGTGAAACCACAGGGTACTAATTTGATACACTTTAAACCACAGGATGTTAAAGTGAGAAAGTGCGAAACCACAGAGGGGTATTTGAAGTTTCCTCTTGTTTTTTATTTGTGTTGCACTATTTATACTTTTATTATCGTACAATTTAAGAGAACAATACACTCTTTTTTTATCTTTAATATATAGGAAAACTTCACATACCACCGTTGTGGTTTCGCACTTTTTCACTTTAATAACCCGTAGTTTAAAGTGTATTAATTTTATACCCTGTGTTTCTCACTTTCTCACTTTAGTACCATATGGTTTAAAGTGCATCAATTTAGTATCATATTGTTTCATTTTTCTCTTTTCGTCGGCTCCTCTATTAATATTTCGTTAAATTATATATAAAAAACTTTAGATACCCTATCTAGGTTTATCGAATATTACTTTAGTCCCCTTCAGTTTTAACTTTGTCACTGATTTTTTTTCTCCGTTAATATTTCGTTAAATTATATACAAAAAACTTTAGATACCCTATCTAGGTTTATCGAATATTACTTTAGTCCCCTTCAGTTTTAACTTTGTCACTGATTTTTTTTCTCCGTTAATATTTCGTTAAATTATATACAAAAAGCTTTAGATACGCTACCTAGGTTTTTCGAATATTCACTTTAGTACCTTTAAATTTTAACTTTGTCACTGCTTTAACGAAAAAAAAAAGTGAAATGGATAATAAAAAAAGAAAAGTAAAACCACAGAATACTAACTTAATACACTTTAAACCACAGGGTACTAAAGTGAGAAAGTGCGAAATCACATAATACTAAATTGATACACTTTAAACCATAGGGTACTAAAGTGAGAAAGTATGAAACCACAAGGGGGTATTTGAAGTTTACCCTTAATATATTTAGTTTTTTTTTTCTTTACGATATGAAAAATCCTCACTATACAAATGGGTATAATTTGTATATTTTATATGTATTTTGAACAGCGTGATAATTTAATCAGGTTTCAAAAAATCAGATCAAATTTGCAAAATCTTTAAAAAAAAAACAGATGGAACGAGTGAATTTATAAAACCAGTAAACTTTTTATACAAGATTGCTTTCGTCAAATCACATATGAACATAATAAAGTTTACCTCAGAAAAAAGACAATTGCTTATATATTTCCCGAAAAATTTCCGATTTTTTTATTTTAACGTTCCAAGTTAATTTAAATATACCCTTAGAGTAAAATTCTTTTAATGAACAGTTAGAACAGTCATTATTTCTATAAAATTACTATTTTGCCCATTCAAATATATAGAACAAATATATCTTCTATCGCCATCAATTTTTTTATTTATCTTTAAGTTAGGGAGAAAAAGAATATTTTGACTTTTTGTCTTTTCAAATATACTCTTTTATCCTCACAAATTTTTCTTATTTGTCCTTAAGTTAGGGATAAAAGAGGTATTTTAACTCCTTTTTAACTCAGGTGAAAATTTAATTCGAATTTAATCTGAGATGTTACTTAATGGATATTAACAGCGGGGTTATTTTTTGAATAACGGAGAAATATCCTAGGAGTATATTTGAAACCAAAAATTAAAAATATATAAGATATTTCAGAAGTTTTGAAGGGTATATTAGATGTTATCCCTAGAAAAAAAAAGCTAGCAAAGTTGCATGAATATTTTTCCTGGAAAAACATCAAATACCATCCATGTGGTTTCCTACTTTTTTATTTTAGTACCCTGTGGTTCAAAGTGTATTAATTTAGTATCCCGTGGTTTTATTTTTTTCTTTTTATTATCCTCTTTACTAATTTTCATTTGTTAAATCAGTGATAAAGTTAAAACTAAAAAGCACTGAAGTGAATATTCGATAAATCTAGGTGAGATATCTGAAGTTTTTTTTATACAATAATTAACGAAATGTTAACAGAGGAGCTGGCGAAAAAAAAAAAAACTACAGGATACTAAATTGATACATTTTTAATCACAGGATACTAAAGTGAAAAAAATATGAAACCATAATTGTGGCATTTGAAGTTCATTTTTATTTATTTTTGTTTTATAAAGTAATTGCATAGAACCTGGTTTGTAATTAAAGAGTAGTTGCACCTGCTAATCTTATACTTATTCTTGTGTCTTATCTTTCTCTGTCCAAATTAGTTGTGTGTGTTCCTCGGAATTTCCGGAAATTTACTAGCCCCTTGTTTTGCCACACAATGATACAATACAGGGCTTTTTTTGCATTTAGCCTCCGGCAAATTTTTATTTTAAAAATAGTCCTATCAAAATTTAATTGCAAAAATGGCCCTAGGCCTGCCACGTAGGCACTACGTCAGCGCCAGGCGGGCGGGGCTGAGGGCAGTAGTTAAGTTAAACACAATGAACCATTCACTGTGTCTAAACACGGTGAATGGTTCACCGTATTTGGTACGTATTTTTTATATATTAAAAAGAGGAATAGGGAATCTGTATTCCTTTTTTTCTCTTTTTCAAAAATCCGAACCCGAACCCGAACCCGAACCCGAAAATCAAATTAAAATCTAAACCCGGATCCGAACCAGACGGATTTTAAAAATTCATACCCATATCCATATCTGACCAAAAACTCAAAACCCGAATCTGAACCAAGCCGGTTTTAAAAATCTATACCGTTGGATGAAGATCTAAAAAATAAAAATTATTAAATATTTTATATATTGTATAAATAAATAAAAATAAATTATATATATATATATATATATATATATATATATATATATATATAATTTATTCGGTTTTGGATTCGGATAATATTTCGGATATCCATATCTATTAAAATCCCTACTCCCTATTCCACTTTTCAATAAAAATACGTACTAAACAAGGTGAACCATTCACCATGTTTGAACACGGTGAATGGTTCACCGTGTTCAACTTACACACGGGCCTCGGCCCTACCCACGTGGCGCTGACGTGGCGCCTGCGTGGCAGACCCAGGACCATTTTTGCAAATTAAATTTTGACAGGGCTAATTTTAAAATAAAAATTTTTCCGGGGGGCTAAATGCAAAAAAATTCCTACAATACAAGAATATTTTAATTTATGGGAAAAAATTTAGTATACCCTCTAAAATTTTAAAAATATCTGATATATCCTAGTTGACCAAAATATTCTCATTAATTGTCAAAAATTTCTTCAAATATCTCTCTGGGTTTACTAATGGGAATTTGGGTTTATAATGATATTTTGGTAATTTCAAAATAAATTTGAAAAATTTGAATGGTAGTCATAGACAAATAAGCAAAAGCATCTTTGTTTATTTATTTGTTTATTCTTCTACAAGCGAGTAGAGAAGTATTTTTCATAACGAAAATAATTTTTTGATATGTTTTACGCTCAACTAAACACTCCTTAACAACAAAAATAAGCATCTACAAAACAGGAATAATTCCTTATATACTTCTCAAAACCTTTGAAATATTTTATTGATTTCTATTTTTTTGTTTCAAATATACCGCTTATGTACTTCTCTATTATTCAAAAATATCTCTGCTGGTAGTGCCGTTATATCATCTTAAATTAAATCTAAATTAATTTATATCATAGTTTTAAAATAATAAGAATAATTAGTTTGCCCTTAACTTAAGGACAAATAAGAAAAGTGGTTGACGGTAGAAGGGTATATTTAAATTTAAAAAAATAAAAAGTGCAACATTTTTTTGAAACAGGGCAAATTCATTATTTTCTTCTTTTTTCTCTGATGCATTATTTTTCTTATAGGAAAAACTATTATTCTTTATATTTTATTCTTTATTCTTTATATTTTTTATTTTTGCATATTTTTTCTCGGCTCCGCTCTCACCCGCACTTGCTCCAAGTTCTCCTTCTTCGATACCAGTGTCAGTACCTCCACTGGCGAAGGCGGAGGCAGAGAATGCGGCGCTGTCCTCATTACCATCGTGGAGGGTCGTGGAGGCAGTAGATGGGAGTCAAAGAGGAAAAAAAATAAAAGGAAGAGAACGTGACGCTGCACTCTTTCCTGTTATAAAAAATAGGGAAGACGGTGGAGGAGGATTGGAGAGAACAAAAAAAGAGAGAGTCGAGATGCGGCCTCAGCATGGTCGGAGGCAAGAAAGGCGAAAGGAAGGTGCACAGGCGAGGGCGAGGGCAAGGACGCGTGAGACAGAGGCGAGGCAGGCCACCTCCTCCGCCGCCTCCCTCTTCGGAGAGAAAGAAAAAAAAAAGAACGAGAGAAAAAGAAAAGAAGAGAAAAAAAAATATTTTGGCCAATTTTCTAAAAATTCGGTCCGATTATGATAAATTTTTTATATAAATTCGCCAAAATTTTTCGGAGTAATTGCTCCAAAAAAAAAATAAATTCACCTTCGCAAGCTTTCGGTGGAACAAGCGTACGCCGTAATGGTGTCCTTTCAGTGGCAATATCGTAATTATAACAAACTCCAGGGGCATTCCCTAAACCGCATAATTATTAAACCCAACGGGCACCTTTCCTTTTCCGCTCATCATTTCCCGCAGCGAACTCCGCGCCTTCTTTTTCTTTTTAATTATTTATATTATTATTTTTTAATTTTTTTTAATTTTTTTTCTTAAAAATAATTATGCAAAAATAATCGGAGAAATAGTTAGAAAAAAAAAAGAAAAGAAAAAGCGATACGAGGAGGGGAGGGGGGAGAGAGAGATCTCTCGAACCCTAATTTCTCCGCGAGAAGGGTCGAGAGGGGATTCGATTTGATGCGATTTGGTGCGGCTTGGGATCGGATCTGAGGAGTCGGCGATGGGGGTCGTGGATTGAGGGGGGGTTTTGAGCGGGATCGGCGCCATAATGGGCGGGTGCTTGTCGTTGGAGGAGCTCCAGCACCAGAGGAGGCAAGGTGATTTGGCTCGTCTCGCTCTCGATCTTGGTTTTTTTGATGCAATTTCTTTTTTCTACTTTATTTGATTTGATTTGTTTTTTTTTCTTTTTTGGGGTTAAATCCGTTGAAATCTCACTAGCATTTTGTGTAATTTGATCCCGCTTGGCCAAAAACTTGTTTGTAATTTGAATTCGGTCAGCGAAGCATGATTTGGCGAGGAAATCTCACTTGATCTTGTTTTGCTGGAGCTTTTTTTTTTTTTCCAAATTTATTTGATTTTTTTTATGGGTTGAAATCATAAAAAACTCACCAACATTTCGTGTAATTCGATCCCGTTAAACACCTAAAACTTGTTTCCCATTTGAATTTGATCCACGAAGCTTGATTTGGTGAAGAAAAAGTTACTAATTCTTGCATATAGATTAGAGGTTAAAATGGAGGGAGACCCCCGTTTGCTTTTGGCCATTTTGAAGTAGACCCTGTCAACTTCCATTTGTCACGATTTGAGATATTTCGGTGAATTGAAATCGGGATTTTCGTTAAATTAGTCTACAATTTTGTCAAATTTCATGGCTCTTAACTATTATCTTGGTGATTGAAATGTGGATTTTGTAAATAATTATCGATCAATAGCTAATGTGATCATTAATCTTAACAAATTTCCCTGTTCAATGGACTAAAGTAGTTTATAGCAAAATAAATGAGAATTGAGTGTTCTTAATTAAACAACAAAAATTCATTAGTATATTTCAAAATATAAGTTCATGATTTGGGATAATTAGCGAGCTCTTGCATTGTATCAAGCTTTACGGTCTGAATTAAGATAGGAGAAAAGTTAGTGGGCTTCTTTTTTTTTTTTTAATGGGGGAAAAATTAGTGGGTTTTGTTTATGAATTTTACCTAGATTTTAATTTCTGTTAAAAAGGAAAGTTGTTAGATCTAATTAACAGGGTTGAATTATGGAATAATTATGTTAGTTTGGGCCTAACTATGAGTTTAGGTGTTGTCATTGTAATGTACTAATGGGTATGAAGAAAAGATTATAATCAGTAAGTATTCCAAGCTGGGCCAATTTCTATAATTTAGTCAGGATATAAATAGAATTTTTTTTTTGTTTAGGAGCAACTAAAGTGTTCTTTCCTTAATGCTTGTGTGATATGTAGGTTAAATCTAGTTTAAGAAGTAGAAGAAAAAAGAGAAACTGCAACTATGCTGCTACAAATTAACAATCCCAGGGTAAGAAACAAGCAAAAGATCATTTAGGGTGGGTGAGGAGAGTAAAACTAATTAAAGAGTTGTTGGCATGTCTTAAATTGGTGATAAGAATATGTCCTGTTTTAAGTATATTTGTATATCCTCAATATGCTTGTGGTCAGTATCTACGGGATTTGCTCTCTCACTCTTTCTCTTTTTTTTTTTGAGGGGGGGGGCGGGCCTTTGACCTTTGATAGTTGACCTACAGATTGTGTAGGAAATGAGGATTTGTTATATTAAGTATTCTAGAATTTTTATAAACTGATTGATAGGCTTTGGTTTTTATAAACTGATTGATTTTCTTTTATTATGTATTCTAGTATTTTTCTACCAAACTCGAAGTCAAGTAAATAGAGTATTTGACTCTATGAATACTCCCTATTCTATATATTAATACTGATAACAATGAAATTTGCACCAAGAGGAAAATCGGTTGATTTTATAAATCATGAGGATTCATGTCCCTCTTAAAATGAGGCGAGTGGAGTATGCAAGTTCTCCCCATTCTTAATAAAAACAAATATGACCAATGTTGGTTCGAATACAATGTTGGTTCGAATACAGTTTAGTTCAACGAAGTCCTAGTTTGACAGATTGATTATGCAAAATTACAAACTCATGGTGAAATGTATAACTGTATCTTAGTTCCCACTTGTTTTCTTGCTGAGATAAATACTGTAGTAACCTAGTAAAAGCTAAGCATCGAAAGGACATGGCAGCATTATAAAGTTAATTCATGTTGAATCTTTATGAACTCTATGAGTTGTCGATTGGTAATGTGGCTGTAGTGCACAAGTATGTGATTTGTAACATGTGAGAGACATTGTAAGTAAAAATTTTACATACATGCAAGAAATGAGCATGTGCACCGAGTCTCTGACCTCATTGTGTGATATGTCTTGCTATAGACTATAATAACTAAGTTGCAGGAAACCGCCTACAAATATCACTGTTTTCACTTTTACCCCCCGGAAAGATAAATCTTACATTTGTTCGTCCCCATTCTTCATCACTTTACCTCCAAATCTATCAGGCTTAAACTACAATTCTTTATCACTTTACCTCCTCCATCAAATTGATCCATCGGGCAATATCTACTGCTTTTCTTATGTGCAAGTGTGGTAAGATAAAAGTTCTGATATTTATTAGTGGGTTTCCTGCATTTTAACCCTTCATAACCCAATAGTTGCAAAATAAACTATATTAACCATTTTTTCTATTCCTAATTTTCTTCATTAAATTTTCTCAGCTATATTGGGGCAATCCGCTTCCTCATTGAAACAAGCCAAATCCGGTTCTGAAGCGGTGGTCAGTGTTTTGGCCCCGCCAAAAGACGTGGAAGACTTGAGACAAACAGCTGGATATGGAAATGTGAACATATTCACTTACAGTGAGTTGAGAGCGGCAACCAAGAACTTTCGGCCAGATCAGATTCTCGGGGAGGGCGGATTCGGTATTGTGTATAAAGGAGTCATTGATGAGAGTGTCAGGGCTGGTTTTGAATCAACACAAGTCGCTGTTAAAATGCTTAATCCGGATGGGTTTCAGGGGGACAAGGAATGGCTGGTAAAATTTTCTTTTCTTTTTTTTCTTTTTGGCAAAGAATCAAGGTTGTTCTAATCTTTCATTTACAAATATACTTTTTGCTTAATGAGATATTTACGTACATGCCCCTGCAAAATTTATTTATATACATATACATTCATATATATATATATATATATATATATATATATATATATATATATACATATATCATTGTACGAACAGAAATATACCTCTTTAAAGCACTTTTCTAGTACATAACCAACTTCCACCGGGAATTGGATGGCCTCTGGATTCTCATTTAAATTGATGGCGGCAAGATGTTTGATTTATGTAGGTTTAAGACTGCTGATTGATGATTGATTCTATTTTGTTCACTTTTTCCAGGCAGAAGTCAACTATCTTGGGCAGTTGAGCCATCCTAATTTGGTCAAACTTATCGGTTACTGCTGCGAGGGTACCCACAGACTACTTGTCTATGAGTACATGGCTTGTGGCAGCCTTGAAAAGCACCTCTTTCGACGTATGTTTCAGTTCTCAGTACTCAATAGTGTAACTTCTTTTTTTTCCTTTAATCATGGTTCATGACATGATTTTAGAATATGCAATCTTAGAAGTAAAACACGAAATTTTTTTGCTTTCCTCGATGTCACTGACAACTAAATATAGCAATTTGTGTATGAATGAATAAAAGATACAAATTGTCGAAAGGCAGAGAAGAATACAGTGAACGACAACTCGCAGAGCAAAATTGAATTACAAACAATGGTCATTGTTAATGCAAGATTCCATAATTCGTTCTTCTCACTCTTTGAATGTTTCATAGGGGTTTGCCTTACGATGCCGTGGTCCACTCGTATGAAGATTGCCCTAGGTGCTGCGAAGGGGCTTGCTTATCTTCATGCAGCGGAACGATCCATAATTTATCGCGACTTCAAAACATCAAACATCTTGCTAGATGCGGTTGGNAAGTTGACATATTAGAACAGCTTTTAACCTACATTTTTCGACAAAATCATCTACTATCATATATTCCCTGTAAAAATTTAGAACTATTTTATGTACACCAACAAAAGTGCTATTTATTGCAAAAAGGAAAACAAACCAACTTAAAGTTGGAGAATTATTATCAAATCAAATACATTATGTAGAGATTTAGAAAACTTAATTTCTTATGTATGTAAACTTTCAGTTGAATTTCTTTTTAAACCTTTACAGAAACCAATTTCAGCCATGTATTTGATTTGATAATAATTCTCCAACTTTAAGTTGGTTTGTTTTCCTTTTTGCAATAAATAGCACTTTTGTTGGTGTACATAAAATAGTTCTAAATTTTTACAGGGAATATATGATAGTAGATGATTTTGTCGAAAAATGTAGGTTAAAAGCTGTTCTAATATGTCAACTTGAACTACAAACTTTTTTTTTTCCCTTTCCTCGCAGGACTACAATGCGAAACTTTCCGACTTTGGCCTCGCAAAGGAGGGGCCCATGGGAGACCAAACCCATGTCTCGACTCGGGTCATGGGGACCTACGGATATGCGGCTCCTGAATATGTGATGACTGGTGAGTCTTCTCAGAAAAAAAAAAAGGCATTTTATTGTGTTATATGAATAATTCACGATATCTATTAATGGTCAAAGAGCAAAGTATTGCATAGACCATTTGATAGCTGTTTCAGACTGCTCTTGATGAAGGTAATTGTTTGATCTTCCACAGGCCATTTGACTGCGAGGAGCGACGTCTACGGGTTCGGCGTCGTGCTGCTGGAGATGCTCATCGGGCGAAGAGCATAACCTTGTCGAGTGGGCTCGCCCACTTCTCATCCACAGCCGAAAGCTCTTCAAAATCATCGATCCGAGAATGGACGGCCAATACTCGACACGTGTCGCTACCGAGGTCGCCAACCTGGCCTACCGTTGCCTCAGCCAAAACCCTAAAGGCCGTCCGGTGATGACCCAAGTGGTCGAAATCCTAGAAAGCCTTCAAGAATTGCCCGAGAGCCGAGAAAACATGCTTCTTCAGAGCTTCAGCAGTGCAGTGACACTCTACGAGGTCCCGAAGGAACCGAAGAGTCACCCAAATAAGATTGAGGACGAAAATGTGAAGGCCCCAGCCCCGGCCCCTGCCCCTGCCCCCACCCCGGTCTCGGCCCACCCTAGAAGCAGAAGAACAAGGCCCGGGAATGGGAGAAGCAGAAGCGAGCCCCCGCTGGAGCATAATAAGTTGTTCGTCCCCTCGCCAGACTCCGATATGTATCAGCAGCATGCAGAATCGCCATCGTCTCCTGCAACCACACGAAACGAAAATGTAAAGGCTTCGATCGGCGAGGACGAGGACGAGGACGGTCACGTATAAGTGTAACTTCTTTGCGATTCGATTGGTTTCTTTTCGGTTATACACTTTTGTTTACGCCTACGAAGGTTCGATGCGGAACGCAATGTTTACATATTATCTTGTATTAAAGTTTTGATGGACATTGATCCACATCTCTCTCTCTCTCTCTCTCTCTCTCTCTCTCCTTTCCTTGTTAATGATTATATATTGAGCTTATTCTTTCTTATCAAGTTAAGAATCGCTTGTTAATTCCTAAAAAAATTGGAAATAAATTGCTAATTGTATGATCAATAATCTGTACCGTTTTGTGTTTATGTTATTGCTAAGATTATACACTAGTCTCATATTTTGAGTAATCTAGTATGGCATTATACCACCTAAGCAAAGTACAATATTATCATAGTAATGATGTAATATTTTAATGGAAAAACTTCAAATACCTCTCCAGTGGTTTTGTATTTTTTTATTTTAGTATCACGTGGTTTAAAATGTATCAATTTAATATCCCGTGCTTTCATTTTTCTTTTTTTATTATCTTCTCTGCTAATTTTTTTTCGTTAAATCAGTGATAAAGTTAAAACTAAAAGATACTAAAGTGAATATTCAATAAACCTAGGTGAGATATCTGAATGTTTTTATATATAATTTAATGAAATGTTAACGGAGGAGTTGACAGAAAGAAAAAAAAAAAAAAAACTAGATGATACTAAATTGATATACTTTAAACTAAAAAATATTGAAGTGAGAAAGTGCGAAATTATATGAGTGATATTTGAATTTTACCTTATTTTAATTATTATTATTATTATGTTATTAATTGTAATAATATTATATTTCTATCACATCAACGATACATTATTATTTAATCAACGAAATTTGATTGTAGGATTAATTATAATAATAATAATTTCGAAAAGCATAAATTAAAAATTTTAGTAAATTAAATTTTGAGGACCAAAGTGTCAAAGGGTTCACAGTTTGAGGACCAATGGTGTAATTTAGCCAGTACACATGTTCATTTACTATTTTTCAAAACAACTAACAGGGCCTACTCTTCAAAATGGTATAAAATGTGGACTTCCATACAAAAATCACCAACAAGGAACGCTTAAAAAAGTCGAATCACTCCTTAAGATCGAAACCCTGAAGACGAAGACGAACTGAAGACGAAGACGAAGAAGCGGTGAGAGGAAAAAGAGGAAGATCCAAATCGCCTTCAACTAAGAGGTTAAATTTTTAATTTGAGATTTTTTTTTTACTCATTAACTGTTGTTATCGCGCAGTAAAAGGGCACAAATCAATCTTTTTTAGTGCATTTTTCGCCCTAAATTAGGAGCTAATTTAGTCAGTTAAAAGTTGTGGTCTGTTATTAAAATGGTTTCAATTGAAATGGATTTTTGTCGTAATTATTTTCATCGATTTTAAGTGCGTTTCTCGTCTTAAGTTAGGAGCTAATTTGATCTATTTTACTGCATTTCTCGTCTTAAATTAGGGGATGATTTACAAGTAAAAAGCTGTGATATGTTGTTAAAATGGTTCCAATTAAAGTGGATTTTCTGTAGTAATCAGTTTCATCTAATTTTAGTGCATGTCTCGTCTTAAATTAGGAGTTAATATAATTATTAAAATTTTGTGAGATGTTGTTAAAATGGTTCCCATTGAAATGGATTTTTAGTAGTAATTATTTGTTGGGGCTTAGGATCGTCCTGCATGTGCTATCAACAAAAATACACGAACAAAGAAATAGCGAAAAATAATAGAAAAGAAATACACAGAAAAGAGACAATGATTTACGTGGTTCGGCAAGTGGCCTACGTCCACGGGGAGAGCGAGAGATGTATCCTTTATATGAAGAAAACAAAAAATACAAGCCCACACCTTTATGTTTCTCTCCAATCTAATACAAGAGTCTTATGGTTACTACCACCCTTCTCTTGTTACAAAAAAAGAGAAATTCAACAAGCTACTAATTAAGTTTCCAGGCTTCTCCTAATACTTCATTTAATTCACTCGTTGCTTGTGCTTCTTCTTGTGCCTTTATCTGTGGAGTGAGAAGCCTTATAAAGCCATACATGTAGTTGTACAATTGAAGTTTGCAACTTCAATTGTCAACTTTCCTTAATTAGTCTATATATAGGCTTTTTGACAATTATGGCAACATGTGTTTCATGCATGCATGCATGAAACACAAGCATATATATCTCTCTGTCCAATGAAAGTCTTTTATTCATACTTTAAATTGTTCGGTAGACCTGGTGTGCCATGAACCAACTTTCATACTCATGTCTCTTTTGCATATTAGTCCATAAAACCTTATGGGCCAAACAAATAATTTTATGCCCTATACAAAAGAAGACATATAACCAACATTATTTTCATCTATTTTTAGTGTATTTATTGTCTTAAGTGAGGAGCTAAATTGATCTCTTTTTACTGCATTTCTCGTCTTAAATTAGGAGTTAATTTAATCAGTTAAAATTTGTGATGTGTTGTTAAAATGGTTTCAACTGAATTAATTTAAGTAGTCAAAAGTTGTGATATGTTAGTTAAAATGTTTCCAATTGAATTAATTTAATCAGTTGAAAGTTCATTTCTCCGCTTCGTTTTTAGTGTGTTTCTCGTCTTAAATTAGGAGCTGATTCAATCAGTGAAAAGTTGTGATATGTTGTTAAAATTGTTTCAATTGAAGTGGATTTTTTTGTAGTAATAATTTTCATCTATTTTGATCCAGGTTCATTATATGAGCAGTCAATTATGCCCCCCCTTTTAGGCCCCTTTTTTTAATCATTTAATTATTCTTTGCTTTTAACAATAAAATAAATACAAAATTTAGGAGCAACTTCAAAATACGCCTCTTGGTATAGTGCGTTTATAGTTTCCTACCTTGTGATTTAAAGTATATCATTTTGTCCTCCTATGGTTTTTGTTCTATTTTTCTTTGGGGACCCATCATTAGAAAGAATAGCAAAGTGCGTATTATAAACCACATGGTGGTAAAAGTGTGACACTTTACCACCCTGCAATCTATAAAATGTAGCACTTTGCTACGTTTTTTTTATTGGAAGCTTCTTACGGAAACATAAATATAAACTACAGTAGGGAAAAGTGCTATATTTTGAACTATAGGGTAGTAAACTGTAAATGTGCTATGCCGAATTGGGGCTTTTGAAGCAAAGTTCTTCCTAAAATTTTGAATGGGTTTCTTTTGCTCAAGATCTGAATTTTCGATGCTATAAGCTAATTCCCACTTCTTTCAACGACGGGTAGGGTTTGTTGTTGTTGTTGTTGTTGTTTGTTATTTGTTCCAAGGCCCTACCCAAGCTTTTGTGTTGTTTGGGTAAAGATGTTCGAAAAAGCACTAAAAGATTTTAAATTTTTTAAGATCCCTTAACAGCTTCTGATGCGGCAGAAGCAGAAGCCCCATTTGGAGCTTCGGCTTTTGGGCCTCAGAAATCCATTTTAGCACTAATGCCCCGCCACTATGGAACTTTACAAATTTTCATTTGCTAAATGCCTACTAGCTAGTCGGAGCAAAGAAGCTGTCACAATAGCAAGGCGCAACAAGCTCTCTAGTTTTCCAGTGCCATATGTGAAAATTATGTGTCTTTAGGGCTATGAGATTTGATAATTTTGCAAGGGTATACATGTGACATTATTTAAACAAAAATGTGGCAAATTTACACCTGTAAGACATCTACCGCACCATTCTATATGTTCTTCTAGCTGGCTGCTTCATGATTCATTTATTTTGAACCCTGCATCAAGTTTGAGTTAACTCGGAGAGTTGCCATATGAGACAATCAGGACCTCTTTGGGTTGAACACTTGTTTCCGATATTCTCCGAGAGCCCATATGGGAAAGATGTTGCGGTACGTCACGTAATTTAAGGTCCCAGTTTTCATGAAGCACCCTGTCGCTTCCTGCCACAGTACATATACAACAGTTAGCGCACCAAGATCAAGAAACCATAGTAAGGGAGGACTTATAATTTGGTTTTTTTTTTTTTTTTTGTTAGTGTTCGATAATAGGGTCAGTTGTATCAATTTGAAGGTACCATTGTGGGCTTAGGAAATATTCAAATAGTAGAAGAAATGTGAAAGAGAACGAAAACATCGTTGCTAATTGGTTGTATTCACAAAAAAGATTTACCTGTTGGGGGAAGTTTCCATCATCTAGCTGCATATTGATTAGGAGTCTTGTTGCGCGGTGCAATGGAGTAGGATCTCTCTCAGCCTGCAATTTTATGTATTATAGCAAAATGAATATTAGGAAGAAAAAATATATATTATACGGAACAAGAAATTAAAGTGATTTACAGCCTCTTGTTTAAAATGACATGTAGCGAGGTTTTAATAAGGTGTTGGGCTGTTCATATGCTATCAAAAGCATGGCAGAATCTTTAGAGTTAACTGGATACACCATGGTTGCACTTCCAAGATTTTAATACATCAAGGGGCTTTTACATGAATATCTTCAAAGGTCATTTATTGTCATTTATACCCTTTTACAATCTGAGTTTTCATATTTACCCCTCGAAATTGGAGTTTCTTATAATAATACATTAAGTTGAAGTTTGGGGAGTTATCCAATTTATTGGAGGAAGTTGATTTTGTGTTGGAAGTTTTTCGTTAAAGAGGCGTATTTCTGTAAGTGCAAGGGTATATATGTAAGAATTTTAGGTTTTGAAGGGTGTCCGTTAAAAAAAAATGATTTTAGAGGGATTTATTTGTAGATAGATAATTTGGTGGGCTTATATATATGTTAATATCTCTAAACTAGTATTTACCTCAATTGTTACTGTTTGAACTCTAGACTAACCTGCCCAGCTTTCATGAGGCCCAGCATTGCCCAAGATGTATTCACCAAATTGGACTTCTTGCCATCTAGATTAGTGTACACCTGTTTCAGCTAACAATATAATGACATGTTCTTCTCCTATAAAGAAACCTCTAAAACCTACTGATGGAAAATGAGAAACTAATAATTAACTTACTAAAGCTAAGGACAGACAATAAAAAAAATACAAAATAATATTATTCTTTTAGCACTAGGGTTGATCAACTTAATGGAAATATATATACCAAATTCTTACCTTGTTTATGGATGAGAGATAACTCTCGCCCCACCCGCCGGTACGTAGCTGCTTTGACAAGAGAAACTCGCAAGCCTTACGAATGCTTGTGCTGTTGTTATAGCTCTTTCCAGCGGCAACTAGACCTTCTATTGCAAACCATGTCCCATATGTGTAGCAAATTCCCCATGATCCAAACCTAAGAATCTCTTTTTACCCATTAGTATTATTATGTTTCTCTTGGCTTTGAGTTTTTAAGTCCGTAATGAGTATCTTTCTGTGAAGTCAAAGAATATCATGATAACAATTTTTATACTCGCACACTTCAGTTGCATATGAAGCCTACAGCATAGAGTGTTTATATGTACATGAATATTCTTAGACTCCCCTGAAAAATGCTCGAATTTTTTTTTATATATAATCCTATCAATTTTTACAATTATAAAAATAAGTCTTCTAAAAAAAATAATTAAAAATAGATTTCTAAATGCGGTGAATCATTCACCGCTTTCATAACTCTACTTAAAACTAAAAGTTATTTTAAATGCGGTGAACCATTTACCGCCTTTATTATTTTTCCCTTTCATTCTCTCTCATTCTTTCGTCGTATATCCTTTTTAAAAGCGGTGAATCATTCACCACTTTCTCTCTCCATAAAAAAATTTGACGAATGCGGTGAACCATTCACCGCTTTCACCACCTACAGATATAACGGAGATTATATTTACAAATAAAATTTTAACAGATCTAATTTTAAAATAAAGTTTTTGAAGAAGACTAGGTTACTAAAATCTCCAAAATGCTCACTAGGAACTTTTATGAAAGAGAAAGATTTTTATACGAAAAGAAAAGGGATTTTCCTTGAAATTTTAGGAAGAGATTCACTTTGTTGAATTTTATAGAAGATATTCATACTTACCTTGTTGATTAATTTATTGTCAAAATAAACATGTGAAATCTACTGGGTAGTGAGATGCATATGTTTTGTAACTTCTATTCGATGAATAATATAAAGAAGCTGACCATGATCCATCATCTTTCTGCTCCTTTTCAATGTATTCTGTTGCTTTTTTGATGCATACTTCTATTTCTTTCCTCCGATGCTCGGGATTCATTTTTCTGAATAATGCCAATGCCTGGATTGCTGATGATGTGCATTCTACATACCTGTGATGCCTTTTGTTAGCTTCGGATGATTTCTACGTAACAATGTACAGAAAGCCCCTCGATTACGGACCATTTGGAAATAGAACCCTCAACTTCTTCTTTTTTTTTTTTTTTCCGGATTAACACCTGGTCGACTTTTACTTGTTTTGATGGTTATTTTCGTTCTCTAAATTGGAGATTCGGTTAAGTTTAATGCCGATCTTTGTTAGATTCAGAAGCTCTGCACTTTTCAGCTAATGTTTCTGTGGGTTCTGCTAACGGTTAACATGCGATATCTGCTAGAACCATTTACTTTAAGAGGATTCCAAAATCCAAAGTCAATTGAAGGAAGTAACTCAAATCGAAACAAGCAAAAATTGAGGGGATGCAATTCAAAAAATGAAAAGTTTAGGGGATGTGCTTCAAAATGGTCTATATATATGTATGAAGGGGTTTCTGTACATTTTTTCATATACGCGAGATAAGTTATTTATTAACATATGTTGGGATGGCTTACTGATAGTCCAACATAAAGTCTGCAAATATCTCTGAGGTGTTGAAACACTGAGAACAGTAACCCAAGAATAATAATCAATGCAAGTACCTAGTCAACTAGAAAATCTTAATTTGATAGTTTTAGCTTTTTAAACAAAGTTTGCAAATTGCATACTAGATTGTCTCATGTGTGTCTCATGTCATAAAATACTAAAAGAATTATTTGTCATGTTAAGAGTACCTTCTTTTGAGGTTTTGTTTAGCTGTTTAAAGGTGGACAGTTAGTATTACATTTTTCTGATAAGAGGACAGGTTCTTCGACCTTCCAATTCACTAGAGATTGTTCTTTAGATGAACTTTTTTTTTTTTTTTACCTCAACTATATCAAATAATGTGGTGTAAAAGAATAGAAAGCCTTGTGCACCAGTTAATTGGTCAAGTTATATGCAGCAATTTTGTGGTTAACAAAAGAAAATGGAAAAAAAAACATATATATATATATATAGAGAGAGAGAGAGAGAGAGAGAGAGAGAGAGAGAGAGAGAGAGAGAGAGTCCGGCTACTATACTCTTATGAGTATGATCGCACTCGTACTCATAAGTCGTTTTCGATGATAGAGCTTCCGAATCGACGATCCATACCGTTAAACGTTTTCTACAGCATTTAAAACTTCTAGAAATTAAATTTTATAATTTTTCGACATCATTTATCTTACGATCAAAAGGTCACAAAATTGACAATTTTTTACGGCCGGTATAGGATACTTGCTAGTTTAACGGTGTAAAAGAATCGGAATTGGTTGAATTTTTGATAGAAAATTCTATTCACTACATAGATAAAGATCAATAACTCCGTTCTTAAATTGAAGAATCCGATCATCCATTTTTAGGACGTCGTTCAATTTTGACCGTTCATTTTATGCCGACTTAATGGACTTTATTATGATTTCGAAAATTTACCAAATTTATTTTTTAGAAGTTTCAAATACTCTAGATCATATTTAACGGAGTGAATCGTCGGTTCGGAAGCTCCATCATCGAAAACAACTTATGAGTACGAAGGCTCCTATACTCATAAGAGTATAGTAGCCCTACTCTATATATATATATATTTATTAATTTCAATCTCTTCACTTTCTGAGAGGTTCAAATAATCAAAATCTGTTTTCAACTATTAAGTGCTCTATATCTTTGTAATTCAAGGATCAATCAAGTAATTAAATCTGGAAGCATATCAAGTGAATCACTTTCTACCAAAATTTTGAAATTTGAATTACCTTGTCCTTTGAAATTAAAAAATTTCAAGCTGTGGACAAATTTTCAGAAATGTATTACTCATGCTACGAAAGAAGATACCTCTATCCATGGATGTGAGCGAGTCAACTCTCATGTTGAGAAGCCACCGTTGCCATTCTATCATGAAATAACTAGCATAAGTAAAGCATCGCCTTTTGTGTCGATGAAATTGGCCTTTTGTGTCGATGAAATTGGTTAAATTAGCGATGCATTCTTGTGGTACTTAATTAGGTATATATCCTTTTTTGTTTGAACATGCCTATGTTGAATGTCTACGGGGGATTGCATTCAGAAACCACTACCTTTTAGTCTCCTCTTATTTGTGGTTTAATTTTCTTCCTGTCCTAAAATTTAAATTTGAAAAAAAAATATATATGTACAGCTGAGGGCTTGTTTGATTGATGAACTTGTTTGTTTTCTAGGATCTCATACGTGTTTAGTAATACCACCTCTTTCTGATTATTTTACTTGTTTGATGAGCTGGTATGCATCGTTCAAAGATCATGAGTGACATCTTTTAAGTCGATTCTTCATATATGAAGAAGCTGGATTTTGTTTTATCAAGTTTTGGAAGAAAAAATAATTAAATGGTCAGATGCAATCGCAGGTAATGTTTTAATTGGCAGGTCTATTCGTGTACTTTGCTTTTAAATTTCCTCTTTGTCAATACGAGAATTGGATAATGAAAATTTCGATTAATGTCGACAACAATTATGGTTTATGATTGTCTGTATTGTCCGAAAATTTATAAAAATAATGTGTCAGTTGTGTAATCGTTTAAGCTCTTTTACTAAAATGAGGATTGGCTAGCAAGCGCATGATCTTTTCTTTTCTTTTTCCTTTTTATCTGCTGACGCTACTACTGATTACACTACTACTAATACTTTGTGTTATGAATGAAATACCTGTAAGGATAATATGAAATTCACTGCTTCATAGATGCGATCCATTGCCAGTTTCTCATCGACGATATTTGGCGAAATGTTTGATGACAGTAGTATAGCCTGTAGGTAGAAAGTTTACTTATCATTAGGCACAGAGAATACCACTAAAGATAAATCGAAATTTATGAAGCATTCTTTTTATCCCTGTGATTGTTATTGATTGCTTGCTGATTTATCGCGAGCCATCTCTGTGTATGTAACGGAAACACGAATTTTTATTAGTATCTGTATGTTTAGAGAAACTCACAAGAAAGTATAAAATTTAGTATATTGACTTCTATCTATTGTACTCTGAAATTGAAAGGAGAAAAGAAAGTTACATGACATATTCTACTTCTATATATTTTTATGTTGTATAATTTTGTTTTCTTAACTGAATTACTTCCGAAATTTTTTTAAGTTCACTAAAATTTTCCCGAATACTGAACTCTTCAACCATGTTGAATTTAATCTTAAATGCCAAACTTGTGACTATCATATGTGCTAATCACATGGCCATTCATGGTTGTGGTTAATAATGTGTTATTGAATTTGATACTAGACCTTAAGAGCTTCTGCAGTGCAGTCTGAGATGGCCCATCCATAATTGGCGACTTGGAATGCCCAACCACCTTTAGACATATGTCGGAACTTCTCACTGAAGTCGCCGGAAGGGTTCTCCAAAATCTTCACATAAAAGTGGTAGATTTAAAGGCCAACATATAAGAAAATGTGAAGGCTTATAATGTATGAAACCCCACCGACACTGCCACCTCCCCAAAAAGAACAAAATAATTATACAGGTGATTCTAAAACTCCTCGAGCTCCTAAATGGCATGCTATTTGATTTCACTAGCATATTGTAGATTTGACGGTCTCTGTTAAGAAAGTTACAGAATGTTCCCTCAGTAAGATATAGAAAGAAACCGTCTAAGTCATGAAAGGTTTTTCTGAATTTAAATGTTATCAAATCCCAGAAAATAGAGTTCACTCACTAATTCTATGAATAGCGTATAGTTTTTGTTCTTTTAAGGGTGGAGGGGGTCCGTATATTTTTGTCTTTTGTAAGTTAAGAAGCTTCAGTTAAGTAGGATAATACCTGTGAGCTTTTATGTATTCATGTGCTTTCATCAAAGTGCTTCCACATTCCTCTGCGAGATTGCATGCTAAAATTGCTTGGACTGCCAAAGCTGCTTCCCACAACTGACTCCCACAAGACTACAAATAGATGGTAACCACATCAAACCATTACTAGAACCTAAATTAAAGCGTTCGTTCAGCCTCTCTAGAGTTTCTGCAGAAGTTCTTTTTGTGTAAAGCTATTCAAGAAAGCTCTAAAAACGTTTCCGCCCGTGTAATTCTAACCATTTCCAACTGCAGTAGAAGCTCCTAGTCTGCTTCTAGCTTTTGGGGTTTAGAAGTTTATTTCAGCTTCCCATTGTAGCAGAAGTTCTACACTTGGTGTTTATCACATGCCTATTTGCTGCTTCTCATATTAGAGAAGCTGTTCCAGGAGCTAGATCAAAATAGGCATCAAGTTGAGTAAGAGTTAGTCAAATAGTTTTTTTTATTTTCTATTAAGGCGAATATTTTTTTTTTTTTCTGTAGTCACAATTCTCATACGAGTAAAATGTTTCACAGAAGATCTCATCAATTAAGTTATAGAAATTACCCGCATTTTCATGCCATCTTCACTAACCCATAGATAATCAGGTATTCTAGCGAGGTGAAACTTGAATGTATCTGCACTTGGATTTTCCACCCAGCAGGAAAGCATGCATAAGGTCTGCATTGAGTAAGTGATTCATCAAGTTGTGTGATCAACATGGATTAAGTTTAATGAAATTTTCTTTCTTTTTATTTCAGCAGTATGTCGGAGACTCAGAATATTACCAATCCTTTTGGTATATCGTTTAGAGCATGAGGCTTTTTTTCTCCTCTTCAGTATTTAGTTACATATATACCCCTGGAAGAATATCTTTTTGTGCAATGTTGCATCATGAAATCTTAATATATATATATATATATATATATCCTTTTTTTTCACACATATGATTTCTTAGCTGTTACTTACCTTCTGTGCAGCTCCAACAGATAAGTACAGAGAATTCTCGTCTTCATAGTGTATGTATTGCATTATCTCTTGCAGTGCCTTCTTTCTCAAAACGGAAAGGGGCCAATGAGCAAATAGAGGTTCGAGGATCCTGTAAAGGAATTCTGCTAAGTAGTCCTGAAACAGCGAGTGCGGTTGGTAGAGATCTTCCTGTAGTTTCAAGTTCATCAAAAGAGCTCTG
Organism: Ananas comosus; assembly: GCF_001540865.1. Taxonomy (NCBI): domain Eukaryota; kingdom Viridiplantae; phylum Streptophyta; class Magnoliopsida; order Poales; family Bromeliaceae; genus Ananas; species Ananas comosus. Next base: position 11,791,400 of record NC_033632.1, on the reverse strand, counting down.
TGTAAGTCTACTCCCTTGTAATTGTATTTTGAGAAGTGTTACCTAAAAGATCAATCTAGCAAGAAATGGTTTCAGGAATATATATTAAAAGCCCTACTCACGTACATAATGAATATGAAAGGTATGTGGAATTGATAGGTGAGATAGAAGATGGAGATTTAACTCATTATATAATGAGAATTTAACCTGTTATTTGTTGAAAGTGGGGATTGAAACCACAATCTCACAAAATGAAGGGGTTTAGAATTGGCTCTGATACCGTGCTACCTAAAAGTATATGAAACAATTGTTGTTTCATATACTTTAATATTGTAACAGAGCATCAGATCCTGAGTTTGAGTCCTGTCGGGCCTTTAGATTTATTTAATTTCTTCCCGTATAATTCAAATCCTCGCCTTGGGCCTATCAAAAGTCTCGAGTCCAGGTATGAGAGGAATTGTTGAATATAAATATTAAAAACACCGCTCTCTAGTATCTTAAGCTTTTAGAGAAACGTGGTTGTTTGACATACTTTAACAATGCTTGAATTATTGAAAGGAAATAAGTCCTAATTGTATTTCTTACTAGCAAAAGAACCAATAATCTAGAAAGCACATATTTAGTGCTAAATAATAGACAGAGACAATACATGTTACATTTGTGAACAAATAGTCTCAAAATGCTAACTGCTAAGCACATGAAATTGTATCTTTTTAGAACTATAGCACATTCATAGCCCTTTAGATCAGAATAAGGCAATAACTAATAAACCTTGTTACTTGATCATCTCTGAGAGTATATGTGTCATTCCGGCCCTAAATATTATTCATGAGGTAGCACTCCAAGTTAACTACACTAAGGCAGTGTTTGGGAATGGAATAAGCTGGAGGATTAGCTCGAATCCCCCAGCTTATCCCCAAACAATTTTTAGGTGGTGGGAACAACAGTTCCCACCACCATCGGGATAAGTGAGGGGGGTCGGTGGGAACAACAGTTCCCAGTTCCCACCCCCTTTTGTCGTTGTGTGCCCCGTGAGTGGAATTTTCCAAAAATACCCCTGCTGGCTTCTTCTCCCCTTACCTCACCGAGCTCTTTCTCTGGCTCTTTCTCACCGAGATCCTGCAGCTGGTTCCTCTCTCTCCACCTTACCTCACCGAGCTCCTTCTCTCCCGCCGTGGGTTCGTCTCTCTCTACCTCTCTCTCCCGTGAGTCTTCTCCTTCCCGTGAGTCTTCTCCCTCCCTTCTCCTCCTGCTGTCGGCGCCCGTGGTTTCCCCAAATCTTGTGGGTTTGCGAAAGGTGCGATCCAAGGCCGGATCTACACCGGCGGTGGGTTTCCGGCAGGCTTTCTTGCACCCCTGCACCCACTCGACGTGGATCGAGCCGTTTTCTCTCTCTCCACCTAACCTCACCGAGCTCCATCTCTCCTGCTGCTGGTTCCTCTCTCTCCACCTCTCCCTCCCATTAGTCCTCTCCTTCCCTTCGCCTCCAGCCGTCGGCGCTCGTGGTTTCCCCAAATCTTGTGGGTTTACGAAAGCCCTGGTGCGATCCAAGGGCGGATCTGCACCGCCGGTGGGTTTCCGGCGGGCTTTCTTGCAGCCCTCACCTCACCGAGCTCCCTCTGCCCTCTCCACCTCTCCCTCACCGAGCTCCCTTTCCCCTGCACTCGGTTCTACTCTCTCCACTTCTCCCTCCTGTGAGAATTGCCCTAGAATCTTCTAAACATAAATAAATAACAAACCTTTGCACACATCTTGCGTGCTTTGTTCTAGTCTATGCTTTGGTAAGGTTGACTATGGAGCTCATCCCTCAATTCTAGAACTGTTTTCGTTATAGAACCGACAAACCTCTTTCCGTATAAGTATGACATAGGAGTGTAGATTAGTCTAAAATGGCACCAAAGTCGTCCTGTGTTAGATAAGTTGTTCCTGTGTTAGATAAGCTGTTCAGTACGAAGAAAAATCGAACATTCTCAAGTTTTAACTATGTCATAAGAAGCATTTGAAATCCATTGAGCGAGAATGCCATCATGGAAAGTATAAGACCCCCCCNAACTGCTAAGTACATGAAATTGTATCTTTTTAGAACTATAGCACATTCATAGCTCTTTAGATCAGAATAAGGCGATAACTAATAAACCTTGTTATTTGATCATCTCTGAGAGCATATGTGTCATTCCGGCCTTAAATATTATTCATGAGGTAGCACTCCAAGTTCTACACTAAGGCAGTGTTTGGGAATGGAATAAGCTGGGGGATTAGCTCTAATCCCCCAGCTTATCCCCAAACAACTTTTTAGGTGGTGGGAACAACAGTTCCCACCACCATCGGGATAAGTGGGGGGGGGGACAACAGTTCCCACCCCCTTTTTGTCGTTGTGTGCCCCTTGAGTGGAATTTTCCAAAAATACCCCTACTGGCTTCTTCTCCCCTTACCTCACCGAGCTCTTTCTCTGGCTTTTTCTCACCGAGATCCTGCAGCTGGTTCCTCTCTCTCCACCTTACCTCACCGAGCTCCTTCTCTCCCGCCGTGGGTTCGTCTCTCTCTACCTCTCCCTCCCGTGAGTCTTCTCCCTCCCTTCTCCTCCGGCCGTCAGCGCCCGTGGTTTTCCCAAATCTTGTGGGTTTGCGAAAGGTGCGATCCAAGGCCGGATCTGCACCAGTGGTGGGTTTCCGGCAGGCTTTCTTGCACCCCTGCACCCACTTGACGTGGATCGAGCCGTTTCCTGTCTCTCCACCTCACCTCACCGAGCTCCATCTCTCCTGCTGCCGGTTCCTCTCTCTCCACCTCTCCCTCCCGTGAGTCCTCTCTTTCCCTTCGCCTCCGGCCGTCGGCGCTCGTGGTTTCTCCAAATCTTGTGGGTTTACGAAAGCCCTGGTGCGATCCAAGGGCGGATCTGCACCGCCGGTGGGTTTCCGGCGGGCTTTCTTGCAGCCCTCACCTCACCGAGCTCCCTCTGCCCTGCAGCTGGTTCCGCCCTCTCCACCTCTCCCTCACCGAGCTCCCTCTCCCCCGCACCTGGTTCCGCTCTCTCCACCTCTCCCTCCCGTGAGAATTGCCCTAGAATCTTCTAAACATAAATAAATAACAAACCTTTGCACACATCTTGCATGCTTTGTTCCAGTCTATGCTTTGGTAAGGTTGACTATGGAGCTCATCTCTCAATTCTAGATCTGTTTTCGTTATAGGACCGACAAACCTCTTTCCGTATAAGTATGACATGGGAGCGTAGATTAGTCTAAAATGGCACCAAAGTCGTCCTGTGTTAGATAAGCTGTTCAGTACGAAGAAAAATCAAACATTCTCAAGTTTTAAGTATGTCATAAGAAGCATTTGAAATCCATTGAGCGAGAATGCCATCATGGAAAGTATAAGACCCCCCCCCCCCCAAAAAAAAAACGTCAAACCACATGATTAAACATGGAATGCTGAAATTGCACTTAATATGCAATCCAGTGTTTAAAGAAATAATTTTCTTTTCCTCTGTGAAAAGAAAATGGATAAATTACATACCTAGATAAATGGGTAGTGAGGAAGGAAGAAGAATAAGATCTGGTGGGATTGGATTTACCCCTGACCATTTGAAAACTCCTAGTACCTGGATTGTTATGCATCATTTAAACATCAATTTAATTACTAAAATCTTTCCAAAATTTTCTGTTTGTTTGGCAGTCTCTCAAAAACGTTCCAAAAATATTCGAGTTCTGACTGGCTTTATTGAAATCAGTTAATTAATTAAGAAGTTAATTAGTTGAGTAGACAGTATATAAAAAACTAGTTAGGCAATAGTACTATTTGAGGAAGATCAAAGACGAGAATAGTTATTATAGATGAAGGTAAAGAACAGTAATTTTCCCCTCTCAGTAGGTTATTCAAGAATTAGCCCCATTAAGAGGGAATAGCTGTTCCTGATGACCGTTGGCAGAGTAAGGGGGAATAAGGGCTTTTATTCCCCCTTTATTCTGATGAAGTTGTGAGGTTAGGTTAGGAAGAGACAAGTAATATTATACGTACCTCAGAATACACTTCAGAATATTATTAATAAGTCAGCATTGTATGCATAGTAATTGCTGAATAAATTAATAGTAATATTGCTATCTATAATGTATACAATGCTGACTTATTAATAATATTTTGGGTGCATTTTGAGGTGTACATAATATTTTTCGAAAAGAACTTACAGAAAGCCAAAACTTTCCCCATGTTGGTATTAGTGTTACGCCACCATGATCAAGAATCCATTTTCGAGCTTTTTCCATGGCGCCATGTCCAGAACCCTCGGCTTTTTCGTCAAGCAGTCTTAAAGTAGTGTAGCAAAGTGCAGAGCTAAACATAATGCTCGTTCCCTCTGTATGGAGTCCCCAACCTCCATCCTTATTCTGGCGATTTTTTTTTTTATTACAATTGCTGATTTTATAGATATGTGTGTTATTTTACTTGATCGAGTACTTTTTATAGTTAAAACTTATTTTATATTGTATGAATTCTGAATATACATTGTATTATAGGGTGAGATACAAATTTAGTCCCTGAACTTTGTCCTGAGTTTCGATTTCATCCTTAGAATTTCAACTGTAACAATTCAGTCGCGGAATCTTCTGCTGATTTCATTTTATCCTCATAGTGCGTCAACTGTTACTCTTAAGTTTGGTCTTAATTGCAATATTCTCCGTAAAGTTTGATCTCGGTTACAATTTCGTCCCAAGGAGTTTCTATCTAATGAAAAGAAGCCCAATGTTGGTAGAAAATGGCACTTATAAAAAGGACTTAGTTGTTACGCAGTGCTAATTTCAGGACTAAATTATTACGAGTAAACCTATGAGGACAAAATTGAAATCCAAACTTCTCTGACCATTTTTTATTCTTTTTCTGACCCTATCTCATATGCTGAATTTTCTTTGCATGATATAATCTAGTCTTCATGTTGCATATCCTAACAAGGCCTTATAAAATGCTTAATCAGCTGAAAATTCTAACCCTTACTTGGTGATTGCATAGATAACGCCGCAACTCCTTTTGATGTTCCAATGGTAATGCAGTGTTTAATGATCCAGTTACGTATAGCGCTATAACCTGTAATAAATGAAAAAGTACACTAATCAATTGATTAATTGCTTAATTGATTGTTCTACATTTTATTTTCTTTCCACCAATTCAAGTATTCAAAAATAATCTATAATTGGAGTACTAAACTGAAAAATTCCTTGAAAGCTTTGTTAAGTCAGTAATTTAAGTACTTACCAGAATGGGAGTTAGAAAAAGTGGTCCTGGAAAATCTCCAGGCCAATGCCCATCATATGCTTGTATGCTAGAAAAATAGTTGATTCCTCTTCTGAGTGTCTCGCTAAAACTGCACTTTCCGTGATTTCCTCATCATTTTTCGCTGTTATTTTCTCTGGCTTTATACCACAAGGATTATTCTCTTGAGCCAACTGCAAAAAAACAAAAACAAAAAAAAAAAAGATTTTGGATCAAGAAGTAAAGATGTTTGTGCTTCTTCTTTTCTTTTCTTAATTTGGTTCAACGTCAAACTTGTGAAGCTGATTCCTTTCGGGTTTTTCAGGTACTCAACATTTGTGTGATCTATTAATTACAGTTTGAGATGTTTGCATGTTTATCCCTGCAAAATTCTCTATTTACACGTGTATCTTCACAAATATTAAATTTCATATGTGCCCTCCCGGAGCATACCTCTCACCTGTATAATCATATGTACTTACAATAGTGCCCCTTTTTAGAGAACTCTTTCTAATAGAAAACCTATCCAACTTAATATAGGGTTCTTTTCGTAAAAAACTGCAAATTCAAGGGATATGTATATATATTACTATGGTTTATTATATGTTTATAAGTTGCAGGTATATATATATATATATATAGAGTGAGGTTACTATGCTTCTGGAAGCACGGAGCCTTCCGTGCTTCCAGGTCGTTTTCGATGTTGCGACTTTCGAATCGTCGATCGGCTCCGTTAAATTTGATCTAGAGTATTTGAAGTACCTAGAAAATAAATTATGTGATTTTCGATTATTTGCCTAGTGAACGAAGGGGCTCAAAATCAACTTACAAACGTGATAATATAACATTAAAATTTAGATCAAAGATATTGATCTTGTTTTATGTAGTATAAAGAATTTTTATCAAAATTTCACGTGATTTGGATATTTCTACACCGTTAAACTTGCAAACGGCTCACTACGGCCGTTAAAATGATTGATTTTGAACCCTTCATCACTAGGCAAATGATATTGAAAAATCGTAAAATTTATTTTCTAGGTACTTCAAATATTCTAGATCAAGTTTAACGGAGCGATCGACGGTTCGAAAGTCGCAACATCGAAAACAACCTGAAAGCACGGAAGGCTCCGTGCTTTCAGAAGCATAGTAGCCTCACACTATAATATATATATTTATATATAAAATTAATATATATATATATATATATATATATATATATGTAAATTCCTATAAAACTCGCTAAGAATTTATACTGTAACCATGCTTATATATTTTGAGCATGCAGGTGTAGATGGAGAAGATACCTGCATTCGAGCCAACTTATCGGAGCTGTGTTTCTGACTGAACCTGTTCCTCCAAAATTCTTTGCGCGCGTTTTCGACCGCTTCTCGCTCCTCGCTCGATCCGAGCTGTTCATCATACACCCAAATTTCTCTTCCAAGGTGATTAAATTTACTTTTGAGCCATGGCCCTCCCTTGCCAATCTCAAGCTTCCACATCTTCTACTTTAGTTTCTATTCCCTGCATAACTTATGTATTTGCATGTATACCCCTGTAAAATGAGGTTTTAGGCCCGAAAAGCTATTGGAGTGATTTCAATGAAAAGAATCGTTAGTAATTTTCCGAACAGCTTTACTCAAATAACGTATCTGTAAAAGCTCCGGTCGGGCCAAATAAGCCTCATATCACATTCCACCTCAATTAATTAAAACTTTAATATTCTCTTTTATATACTAGTTCAGATTCCTGTAATATCTCTGTTGAATGGAGAAGGGATAACTTTATCATACCTGGATTAAGTTGCAGAATAGAAGTAGGAGGAGGGGATGGTTAGTTTTATTCCTGGATTAAACTGGAATGCTCACATGGATTTTTATATATACATCAGACGCAAAGATCACATCGAGCTGATGAGTTCGATTGCGTTCGGAGATTTCCCCCAAAACTAGCAGATCATTGAAAGATTGCTTGTTAGCAGAAAAACTGGGAAAATGATATCCGTGCTTAAGGTGATTTATTAGCTGCTTACGGAATGATCTATTTTGTGCTTATTCGTAAAACTATTTCTGGATCATTTTCTATTAGATCGATTTTTTAGGTTCAGAGCCCTCTCAATCTTACGAGAATGCAGTTTCATTTCCGCTGGATATATACCAATTAATTTGTTGAATTCTTATTTGTTACTTCTTTATCATTGCATGTGAAATGAGTCATTAAATAATCTCCACCATCCACCATGTATATGGGTTTCTTGTTTTTTATTCACTTGAAGAAAATACTGCAGGTTTCTTAAGTAATAATATACTTGTTTGCGTGACTTTTTGAGCAACTTCTCTGTTTGGACGCAGAAATGAAGCTTCTAGACTTCTAACTTCAGCGGGATTAGCGTCAATTTTATGGGAATGCGAAAGAGTTATCACAAACTATGGAGATTTATTTTGCCGCCGTTATATATCTTCTGCGGAGTAAGTTGGAATACTTTTCATAGTAAATTAACTAAAGCCATTTACTTCCCCGCCATTTTCGACGCTGGCACATTGAATCGCCAATCGGCGCGTTATTTGATCCATAGACTATTTGAACTTTTTAAATTCTGAATTTTGTGATTTTTGACGTCATTTATCTAATATTTAAGTGGAGTCAAAATTGATTAATGGTTAATGTAAGTCGGAGTATGAGACCACTCGATCGCTAGGTAAACCAAGTCGTAAAATTGCAAAATTTAATTTCTAGAAGGTTCAACTAATTTGGATCAAATTATTTGAAATGATATGCACATTGCTTATTTGGGAAAACTTCAAAAACTCCCCTTGTGGTTTCACTTTTTCTCACTTTAGTACTCTGTGGTTTAAAGTATATCAAGTTAGTATCATGTGGTTTTGCACTCTTTCACTTTTGTACCCTGTGGTTTAAAGTATATCAAGTTAGTACACTGTGGTTTCGCACTTTATCACTTCAGTACCCTGTGGTTTAAAAATTACATGGTACTAACTTGATATAAAAATAAAACCACAGGGTACTAACTTGATACAAAAATAAAACTATAGAGTACTAACTTGATACACTTTAAATCACTGGGTACTAAACTGATAAAGTGAGAAATCACAGGGTATTAACTTTGATACACTTTAAATCATAGGGTACTAAAATGAAAAAGTGCGAAACTATATGGGGTTTTTGAAGTTTTTTCTACTTATTTTTCGCATACTTTCATAAAGATTGATTTGAGCTGGGTATGTAAAATTGCAACATTCAAAATCTAATTTATTTGAATACACACAAGTAACGTATACGTCGGCACATTGTGTCTACGGATGATGTGGTACACTTGGTCCACCCAGTGCTCCCTCACCTCGAAATATTGCGTAATATATATATACTATTGAGTTTTTCTACCGTTAGATCTACCGTTTGATCATTTTCATCCGTTATATTATACTATTAAATCAACCACCCACTCCATCCTCGGGGACCACTATCATCTTAACTGCACATCCTTTTCCTTTCATCCAACGGTCGAAAACTTAATAGTACCGAGGACTTGTACTATTGATAGTATAGCAATATATATATATATATATATATATATATATATATATATATATATATATATATATATATATATATATAGTTAGGCTGGTATACTATCGGTCGCACGGAGGCATCCATACTACCAAGTTGTTTTCAATGATGCGGTTTCTAAATCGACGATCGGCTCCGATAGACTTGATCTACACTATTGAAAGTATATGGAAACTAAATTTCATAAATTTTCGGCATCATTTCGCTAGTGATCAAAAGGCCTCAAATTTTTTTTCACTATTTAGAGTAAGATTAGTACTTCTGATCTTAAATTCAAGTCCTTTTGATCTTAAATTCAAGTCTTGTATCATCATTTTTTACGAGATTTTTATTTTCAGCCGTTTATTTTTTGACTACTCGCTTGATAGGTAAATGATGCCGAAAAATAATAAAATTTTGTTTCCAAATACTTTTAACAGTGTAGATCAAGTCTAATGGAGCCGATCGTCGATTTGAAAGCCGCATCATGCAAAACAACTTTGCAGCACGGAGGCCTCCGTGTTACCGATAGTATACCAGCTTAGCTCTCTCTCTCTCTCTCTCTCTCTCTCTATATATATATATATATAGGGTCTGGCTACTATACTATTATGAGTACGATCGCCCTTGTACTCATAAGTTGTTTTCGATGATAGAGCTTTCGAATCGACAATCCACACCATTAAACGTTATTTACAGCATTTAAAACTTCTAGAAATCAAATTTTATAATTTTTCGACATCATTTACCTTACGATCAAGAGGTCACAAATTTGACAATTTTTCACTGCTGGTATGGGATACTAGCTAGTTTAAAAGTATAAAAGAATCGAAATTTGTTGAATTTTTGATAGAAAATTCTATTCACTACATAAATAAAAATCAATAACTCCGATCTTGAATTGAAGGATTCGATCATCTTTTTTTAGGACGTCATTCGATTTTAACTGTTCATTTTATGCCCACTTGATGGACTTTATTATGATTTCGAAAATTTACGAAATTTATTTTCTAGAAGTTTCAAATATTCTAGATCATATTTAACGGAGTGGATTGTCGATTCGGAAGTTCCATCATTGAAAACAACTTATGAGTACGAGGGCTCTAATACTCATAATAGTATAGTAGCCATGGCCATATAGGCGGGGGCTATTATACTCTTATCAGTATAGACCCTCTTGTACTCATAAATTTTTAACCGTTGATTGATGGGATGTGTGGTTATGATGATGATAGTCCTCACTTAGAATAATAGTGGTCTCTTAGGGTTGAGTAGGTAGTTGATTGAATAGTATGATCTAACGGATGAAAGTGATCAATGGAATAAATCTAAAGGTCAAAAACTTATGAGTATAAGGAAGCCAATACTTATAAAAATATAGTAGTCGGGCTATATATATATATATATATATATATATATATATATATATCCTGTAAAATTCGCACGAAGATTAAAGCCGCCAAGTTGTATTATTTTGAGCCTAAAAGACATTCGTAATAACTAGTCAGTTTTTTTTTTTTTTGTTTGTTTAATGAGTTTATATCCATATATAGGAGGAAAAAAACAAGTCGAATTAACTATATCGTGCTAAATGAGATTGAGAAATAATACGATGATGATACTTCAGGATAAAAAAAAAAAAAAAAAAAAAATTTACGGTGTACGTATCGTGTACGTTCGTTTGGACGACGTGGTTGACTCGGTCAAACTAATTTCATTACCCCTAGCACGAAAGTTAAAGCGCGAACGTATGCATGCACATGCATGTGTGCATGTAGCTAGGTACGTAGCTACTACGTACTATTCTTAGCCCCCTCCTCTCTTTCTCCTCCTCCTCCTCCCTTTCCTCCTCGCCATGCAATCCAAACCCCTCCCCACCACCACCCCCACCTCGCCGTAGTCATCGTTGCGACCGTATACCCGCCATGGCGGACGGTGAGTCGCCGTGGCCCCTCCACCTCCTCTCCCTCGTCCTCTCCCTCCTCTCCTCCCTCCGCGGCCCCCCCTCCCCCTCCCCCTCCTCCGAGGCCGCTGCGCTCCTCCTCTTCAAGTCCTCCCTCTCCGCCCCCGACCCCGCTCTCCACAACTGGCTCCCCGGCTCCGCCCCCTGCGATGCCGGCTGGTCCGGCGTTGCCTGCGGCGCCAACGGCACCGTCGCGGAGCTGCGCCTCGACGGCATGGGCCTGTCCGGCCGTCTGCCCTCCCTGGCACCGCTGGCGGCCCTCCCGGGCCTCCGCGCCGTCAGCCTCTCCAATAACGGCTTCCGGGGCCCCCTCCCGGCGGACGTGCGGCGGCTCGGAGCGCTCGCGGAGCTCGACCTGTCGTACAACCGGTTCTCGGGTAAGGTGCCGGAGGACGCGTTCGCCGGCATGCGGATGCTGGAGCGCGTCGACCTCTCGCACAACGAGTTGGAGGGCAGGCTGCCGGAGTCGCTGGCGGGGCTGCCGCGGCTGGCGGAGCTGGCGGCTGAGTACAACCGGTTCGAGGGGGAACTGCCGGATCTCCGGCAGGCGGGGCTGACGGCGGCGAACGTCGCGTATAACAACCTCGAGGGTCCGATTCCGACGGGGCTGAGCAGGTTCAAAGCAAGCATGTTCGAAGGTTAGTTAGTTCGGTTGAAACCAATATATATATTCTCTCACCACCACCACCTAAATGCATACAAAATTTAATTTATATAGTAAACATGGTATTTAATTACTCTCTTAATCATATTTAACTTCCAAAACAGAACTGATAAAACAATTTGATAATTTTTTTTCTACATTAATTTTTCTTTCTTTTTTAAAATTTTTTAATGATTGATATAGATTTTCTCATTCTTCCAAAAAAAACCTTGTCAAATTGTTCCATTAGTTTTGGTGGAATTATCTTGCAGATATATAATAACTATTAAAAAAAAAATTACATTATCTGATGGATATATGGAGTGATGGATATATGGAGCAGTGAATTTAACATTAGTTTTTATATAATTAGTTGTGATTACATCCGGAAAATATATAAGGCAATAGATTTAGGACATGGTTGGATGCATAGTTAAAAAATTTTATAGAATTTTTATTATGTGGTTTTGGTTTAAATGAAATATGAAAATTTGTGACTAAAAAAAATTCTACAGCTTTACTTTTAAGCTGTTTGGATACATATCGTACAATTTCACAGGATTTATTACAATTAATGTTCTAAAATTTTAAAATTCAAAATCTAAACGGGGCCTTAACATAAGTTTTCGTCTTAAATATATAACCTATAGTGTTACTCCCATGTTACCCATAACTAGATTTTCACCCGTGTGATGCACGGCTAATAAAATAATATAGAATAATAAAAGTTATTATGGGTTGATAAAATAAAAATATTCTAATTAATATTATATTTTTTTTAACAAATAAAGAATATACTATCAATCTTAATTATAGTACATATTAAAGTACACAAACTAGAGAAAAAAAAAATTGGACCAAAGTAAATATTCAACTAAAATGCAAAATTCGATCCTGCTCTATTATCTATGAATTGGTATGCAAAATAATTTACATTTACATATTGATGTGCGAAATAAAATGATAACTAAAATTGATATGAAAAATTACAAATGACATTAATATTTAAGCATATAATGAGATCAACTAAACTTTCATATTTGACACACATTAGAGTAAGCACACATATATTATGTTTCTACTGTCACTTTTAAGATTCAAAAATATATAGATGTTGGTTTTCAAAAAAATATAAAGAAAAAAACTTTGTTGCATGAAGATGAAAAGTTATAGGAGTAACAGTAGGAAAAAAAATTACGAAATGAAAATTACAGAAGTGACAGGGAAATAATATGTTCTATTTTAAAGCATCAATATTTAAGAGCGAAGAAAATTATAGGAGTGATGTGAGTTTTAAATTTTATTTTCTTAAAAAAATCTAATTTTATTTTCTCTTTGTATAAAATTTCATTCATTATAGGTGATTTTTAATAATATAGTAAAAGATATTATTTTCTTAAAAAATCTAATTTTGTTTTCCATGAAGTATTGTTTCAACATAATTATAGGTGACTTTGAAATATTCCCTAAAATAGAAAATTTGTGCTTAATACGTAGATTTTCTATATAGTAAAAGATATTATTTTTTAAAAAAATCTATTTTTTTTCTAAAATAAAAAATTTATATTTGAGCTTGACACGTGGCAAACATATAGAGCGCCACGTGTCAGCTTTCCACATAGGGTTCATTAAGGGTTCTACTTTAGTATATAGTAATAGATGAGAGAGAAAAATTATTTTAATTAATTTCAACACAACACAAATTCTAATTTATCCAAACAAATTCTTAATCTATAGATTAAATTATTTACTCAATCTATGATAGATTGTGTGAGATTATAATTATATTTATTTTGATAGATATTATTTCCAACTTATCATTATTATTATTTATTCAGTTCCTTTATCATTATCATTATTAATGCAGATTATCATTATTTATTCGGTTCTTTTAATATTCTATCATTTCCGACTTATTTTACATTTTAGATCATTTTCTCTGTTATTTCTTTGATCTCTCATCCTGTTTATATTGTAATAAATTCTTTTAATGAGAAGCCGCATTTTGATAATTTTCTTTGATATTCCTCCAATCTCTCATTTTATTTTATTTGTTTTGATATAATTCATTTTGCTTGGTCTAGAATATGGATTAATAAAACCTAACTTAGATTAAGATTATATTGAGAATTTTAATAAAACCTAACTTAGATTATGATTATATTGAGAATTTTAATGAAAATCCAAGTATATATTTTCTTTTAATATTCTGATTATTTGAACTTATTTTACATCCTTATATATTTCTCCAATCTCTCAATTTATTTCTATTGCTATGCTACTTTTTTTATTTGGTCTAAAAGATGGCTCAATAAAACCTAGCTGAAGCTGACTAAGAAAAAGATTACATATTTATAGAATAGAAGTAGAAGCAATTTAAATATATAATAAATATCACACTATTTTCGCATTTCATTCATGTCATATGCATTTGGATTGGCCTTTTCTTTTTTTTTTTTTTGGCAATCACTCCGCATTATTGCAAGATCAGCATGATACAACAGTTTGTTTCAATGTCATTAACATGATAACTTTGTTTCAATGTCATTAACATGATAACCCAATTCTCCATTTCAAAAATTTTAAGAAAATTTCCAGTTTCAAAGGGTTAAGTTTTGTTAGCTTAATTACCATGTCCTTTCATGCATGTGTAGTTCATTTGCAACCTCACATTTCTCTCTCATCTCACTCTCTCTCATGGCAAAAATTTTTTTAAAAAATGATCACCATAGCATAATGTAGCAAAACTCATCACCATTTTGGAGAGAAAACTAGAGGAAAGACAAAATCACAATAATATTAAATGGTGCTAACAGTAGATGATAGATAAGCGTTGTGATTCATCTCTCAATTTGAAGGCATATGTGGAGTTAAAAAAAAAAAAAAAAAAAAAAAAAAAAAACGAACTTTTCGCTGCGGTTTGAAGTTAAATTCAATTGAAACTTCTACTTTCACTGCTGCAAGAGGCTGAAGTTGTTGATGAGATCTTAATGAAAATGATTTTATTTTTTTCCCTCATTAATTTTTCAAACAACTGTGTTTAATCAGCACATCCGGAGAAACTCTGAAATGAGTAGGTTTCAGCATACTAAGAAGTTCATTTTGTAACCCGAACTTTTTTAAATAGGTTCGTAAAATATTTTAACTATAAAAATAGTTTCTCGTAAAAGTTTATTTATAAAAGTTAGGCCTAAGCAGTAAACGAATTGCCGCTTTCTAAATGCGGCAAATCGTTCACCTTTTGATTCAAAATATCAAAATTATTTCCGGTGCTTACAAAAGCAGTAAACCAGTAAACCATTAACTGCTTTTAAAAACAGTATAGCAAGAAAAGTATAAAAAACGGTGAATCATTCATTCTAACTTTCTATTTAACAGTTAGGAATTTGTATAGGCTTGCTTACCCGAAAACTCCTCCTAACTCTCTTTTTCCCTCTCCTTTCACCTTCTAGGCAACAAAAATCTCTGCGGTCCGCCTCTCAGCATCCCATGCAGCACGTATTCGCCGCCGTCGCCGTCGAAGAACATGTCTCTCATCCTTCTGTTTGCCATCATAGTGATATCCCTCGGAGTTCTACTTGTAATCATAGGCTTGATCATGGTCATCCTCGCGCGCCGCCGTCAGAAAAACAAGCACACAGAACAGATCTTTCAGTACACCGGTGCAACTGCGAATAACGAGTCTTCTGACGCTGACGACGAGGCCGAGCTCGGGGCCATAAGCCACCAACATGGGGGGCACAAGAGGAGTCACAAGGAAGAGAAGGGGAAGTTGGTGTTTGTAAGAGAGAGGAAGCAAAGGTTTGAGATTGAGGATCTTCTGAGAGCTTCAGCTGAAATACTTGGAAGCGGGAATTTCGGGTCCTCGTACAAGGCTAATCTGTTCGACGGGCCTGCAGTCGTCGTAAAGAGGTTCAGAGAAATGAAAGGATTGGGGAGAGAAGAGTTTCAGGAGTATATGAGGAGGCTGGGGAGATTGTCTCACCCTAACTTGGTGCCTTTGGTGGCTTACATGGCTAAGAAGGATGAGAAGCTGTTGGTCACTGAGCATGTTCCCAATGGCAGCTTGGCTCACATGCTCCATGGTAAGATTTCCAAACCCTAGAAAAAGGATTTGCATATCTTTTGGTCTGAATTTATGTTGATGATATGAAATCATGTCATGCATCCATGCATGCTAGAAGGAAGTTGAAGTTCTAAAAGTGCTCCCACAAACAAACAGAGAGCTTTTCTATTTGAGAAACAGAAGTCAGATACCTAATTAAGAAACATAGGTCGTTAAGTACAAATTTGGTCTTCTGGATTTTGATCTAGATTTCTATTTTATCCTTGTAGTTATTATAAGTGTGATAACTTAGTCCTCGAATGACGAATTTAGGTCCTTTGATTTATCTGAAAAAGTCCCAAATGAACACCACTAGGCTTTCCTTTGTAAAGCTTGACACTCTTAAAGATGGAAATGAAAATTAATGCAAACTTTTATGTATGAAATTGAAATCAAGGTCAAATTTAAGGATGAAGGACACATTTCAGGGGCTAAATTGTGACAATTGAAACAGGGTTAGGGACAATCAACCCTAAGATGCAATTTCCAAGGAAATGTGCAAGCCAAAAGGAGCTTTCAAGCCCAAAATGAAAGCTAGATTTCGAAACTTATACTTCTAGCTTCAGCAGAATACTGTTGAGAGGAACTTCAAATGAATAAAAACCAATGTTTAAGCTTCTTCCAACAGCACTTTTGAGAAGCTACATTAGGTCCAAAACTGCCCTAAATAACCTAGACCTTCTTCACTAACAGATATACACATAATTAATCCATGATCATTTACTCTTCTTGACATCTTCGTAATTTAGCCATATTTTAGACAGATGTTGTCTGCACTGTTTTTCTTTTTTTTGTTCTTTTTCATCAGTACCTCAAACTCATATAATGTTTTAGATCATCCACAGATGATTCTCAACAAACTGAAATCTAAATCCAAAGATTCATATGACAAATTGATGCAGCAAAAAGTACTGTTGCAGTACTGTAGCTGCAGATGCAGCACATCACAAATTATCCTGTTTTTGCTAAATACCTGCAGGTAATCGCAGCCCGAACCTTCAACCACTCGATTGGCCGACAAGACTGAAAGTGATCAAAGGTGTAGCAAAAGGGCTACTTTACCTCCACGAAGAGCTCCCCGCTTTAACTGTTCCTCACGGCCACCTCAAATCCTCAAATGTTCTTCTCAACGAGTCCTACGAACCTGTTCTGTCAGATTATGGGCTTGTGCCGGTGATGAGCCACTCACATGCTTCACAAGTAATGGTAGCATACAAATCCCCAGAATTTGCTAAATATGGGAAGTTATCTAAGAAGAGTGATGTGTGGAGCTTCGGCATACTAATACTTGAGATATTAACTGGCAATTTTCCAACCATTTATCTTAAAAAGGGAAATAGTGGCCCCGATCCAGCGATGTGGATCAGTTCAATTGTTAGAGAAGAGTGTACTGATAAAGTGTTTGATGCGGAGATCTTGAACAGGAATGAAGATGGAAGAGTGGAGATGATGAAGTTACTTAATATAGGACTCAGTTGCTGCGAAGAAGATGTTCATAAGAGGTTGGAGTTGAAGGAAGCTATAAAAAGGATTGAAGAAGTGAGAGAAAGGGACATTGATGATGAGTACTCTTCATTTGTTAGATGGAATTCGTCGAAATCAAGGACCGAAGATTAATGAGCCCTATCACTCTCTACAAGAGTTTCAGCATTCAGATTACAATCCAAAACATTTGAGAATGTTGACGATGGGTTAATCTTATTGTTGGCATAAACTTTATTCTGTATGTAATTTGGTGGTGTGTAAATTATGGTAGATTGGCTAAAAAACCTAAAGGTGTCATTGTAGGGTGTAAGACTTAATTTTTCTTTTCGCAAACTTATTGTCTTTCTTCATTTGGTTGTTAGCCTTCAGTGTAGAGACATAAAGATCCAAGGAGGAAACAAATAAACCCAATAAATAGCTGTGAATTATGCAAACCGTATGTACAAAATTGATTCCTATATGATAATTAGTTACCAAAACAACCTTTTTCCCTTGCATTTTTCTTGTTGCATCAATTGTGATAAATTAAACCAATGTAATTCTTTCGAGTACGACAGGACTCTTACTTCTCTGCTTTTATTAAAAGGGACACCAAAAATATTTTTGAAACAAGCTTCTGACAATTCTAATGGCTATTCAGCCTAACAGAAAGTTTTCTTGCATTTGGAGTCTTGGACCTTCATGGTGCCAGTGTTTACTGCTCTATCTAATGGTTACTTAATAAGCCTCAGTTAATATAATTTAAATTAGCAAGGTACCTAAGATAAGAATGACTGATAGAAAATTGAGATTCTGACAACAGAAATTTATTCAGTCAAGGATGAAAGAAAATTTTATTAAATTGAATCCCCTACATTTGTTGTTTCTTCACACACATCAAGATAACAGCCATTGTTGAGCTTGAACTACTAATGATCCTTCAAAGAAGTAACCATTCAAGAAATGTAATTTACAACTAACAAACTGTCCAATCGCAATTAATTTTGCAGATACTTATCTCTAGAGCTGATGCCGCAATTTTAGGTATCCAAATGTCCCAGCACCAGGCGATGACCCCTCAAAGACATAGGGAAAATAGCCGGTAGCAGCTTTGTACCTCTCTTGAATCTGAAAATTCCGAAAAATAACATTAGTAGTCTCAGACCGAAAGAATTAATGAATAATATGGGTGTATTTACATGTGTCGAAGAAAAATCATCTATTTACAAATATCCCCTATAAAGTGTCGTGAAAGTTCCTTACAAAGATCTGCTCATCTTTAGTTAGGCAATCACGATTCATTAGGAGAAGTTGGCTCTGTATTCAGAAAATTTTTTGAAGAGGGGCATTTTGCAAGTACAAAGAATTTCTAAATTTATATATGAAATCTGGGTTTTGCAGGGTATGTATGTAAAAAAACATAATATTGGACTGGTGCTATTTAATCAGCATAATTATTTCTGCAACAGCTAGATAGCAAGCATTAGATGATTCTCAATTGAAACTGCAAATCTTAAAACAAGTGTTTGGAGCTTCATGGTTTTTAGAAAACAAAAATTAAATTTTCATATTTGCATGGTTAAAATATGCAAAAGACACACCTAATAAAGAAAGCTAACCTGAAGGATTTGCTCACTGCTTTTAACACAGTTTCTTCCTATAACACACACAGAGCCACCTGAGCCACCTCCAGTAATTTTTGCACCAAAAAGAGTGCCTTTTCCACCTTGAGCGGAATTTTTATGCTGAATTTCTTGCACTAATTCGACAAGCCTGTCTGTCCCATCTGAGCCAAGGCCACAGTCATTGTAGCTGTAATGACACTGCAAATAGAATAAATCAAATAATGTTATCTGCTTAACTAATGTATATGGTAAGAAAAGATCTAGTAGAATTTCATTGCTCAATGAACATGGAAATTACTTCCTTTTAGAACAATATATATCCAAATGAAACATAAAAGTAATAAAAATTTTTAGCAAGTTTATGTAGAATGGTGTTAGGTAGTTCAAAATGCCAAGGAAATTTTTATCCATTTAATTTGTGTTTGTTTGGGTGGAAGAGAGGGGGAAGTGGAGAGGGGGGAAGTCGTTTATGCCGTAAGCTATCACTCGTTGTTTGGTTCGCCGTAAAATAGTTACGGCCGAAACTCGAGTTAACCCGAAATGGCGTAATTGACTTCGGCCCATCGTGGGCCGAAGTCAATTACGGTGAAGGAGGGTGAAGGAAAAATAATAAAATAATATACTAGATAAAGATAATTATATTTAATTATGGTATTAATTATTTTTTTATTCGGTTGACATATCTAAAATATTATAAAAATTGATTAATCAAGTATTAATTTTTTTTACTTCATAGTTTTATTATTGTATTATTATAATTTATATATAAAAAAATAATTTAATTATTTTAAATTAAATTTTAATTATATAAAAATATAATTATATTATTTTTATTTATTACATTATTTGTTATTTATACATAAATTATAGTTTTACATCATACACTTCCTACCAAACAAACTACAGAACTAATGAAACTCCACTTCCATAACTACAAAACAAACAGCGGAAAAGAAGTAGTTTTCACCGAACTCCACCTCAACCCAAAGTCCACTTCAACCCAAAATCAAGTTTCGGTGAAACAAACATGCCCTTACATATATACTTTTTCAAAATCTAAATTTCAATCTATGCTCCTTAAACATACAATTTCGTTAAAAAAAAAATGCAGTTGGGCGGCCGTCCAATTCATGGGGAAAAATTAGCTTTGTACCATAAAGGGATTTTCTAATAGGTCACTTTTGTTAGTAGAGGGGAATAATATGCAAAAAATTAAGCTTTTGGAGTACAAAATGAAAATTCAGTTGTAAATACATATTTTGCAGGAGTGTATGAAAATATATCAAATCCTAAAAGGGGAAGACATCAAATCCAGCATGAATTATTACCTGATACATAAGTTCACCAAGCGCATGAAGTTGTTCATCTGTTGATCCTGCAGTTAGCAGTGCCTTGAAGGCCTATAAATCAACCAACAATCTTAATTATACGAGAACATGTATGTCTTTTAAATTAAATTTTGTTCAAAATTAAAATCAAACTAGTACTCATTTGCACTATAGAAAACTAATAGGAACATGGAGTGAAATAAATAAAACCTTTACTGCAGCAAATCAATTTCTCTGTACATCTTGATGTTTGGGTTGCAGTAAAAAAAAAGATAGCTAATAATTAAAGGATCTTACTCTGAAATTAATAAATAAATTAAAGGGCCAACCTCAACTCGGAAATTTTCATAAATGGGATGTTTAGTGGGTGCCTTGACTGCATAAGTAAGCTGGGGATTGATTGTGGTTACCATATCTTCATGATCGATATACTTCTCCAAGAATACATTACCAAGTATACTCTGTGGAAGCTTTTTTGCATAGACAGCTTCATATCTACAAATTTAAGTAAAAAAATATAATTTGTCTCGCACTCTGAGTTGATTTGTAAGAAATGTTATTTACATTTGCTATGCAAAAGGAAACAAAACTGGCACTTTGCTATATTCTTTGAAAATTTGCAAGAAAATTATATGATCTCAGATAAGCACCAGGCATTGACAATCTTAAATAATGTTACCACAACAGAAAGTAGGGAATCAAATTTCAAGAAAAAGTAGGGGATCCACAAGTCTATAGCTGAAAAATTATATATTTACATGTGGTACCCTGTAAAATCTGAATTTCATGCTTACCCCAAAAAAGTGTAGTGTTCTACAAAGATAGTCTTATCTTAATCATCAAAATCATAAGAGAAAGTTGGTTTTGCAATAGAAAGCATTTGTAAGAGGAAGCACATTGTAGGTACAGTATATATGAAAATTTCAGACTTTATGCAATCATCTCTAGAATGTAACATCTGGAAACTCATTCCGGACAAAAAGCAAAACCTGATTGTAAATTTACCTGTGTGTTGAAAGGTTGCATAGATAGTCTAAAGAAACTTCGGTTTTGAGTAGCTCATCACTATGGTCTTCATACTCATCGGAATTTATCTCATCCACATAATGAGAAGTGGTGGCACCATCCATTGAATGAAACAACACGGCCTGTGCTGCAGATTTAATAATCTTCCGCCCAATGAATGTACCGACTCGCACAGATCCATAATCTGCCCCGCCAACACTGAAGAACAAGAGTTTAGCCACCAAGAGATTCCAAAAAAATTAAGATTTGCTTAAGAAATAAATTAGTCGGCCTTAAGATGTACATACAGATATTTGCATTTGATAAATAACTTAATATCTCACTTACCATGCACAGAATGACACAAAAAGAAAAGAAAAGCTTAGAGTTCATTGCAAACTGGATTTGTAATATTTGACCTTGGTTTCAAATAAGCCCTTCTAATTTGGCAAAGTTCGCAAACTTCAATTATGATGCTAATTTGATGACCTTCTTAGCCCTTCTAATTTGGCAAAGTTCGCAAACTTCAATTATGATGCTAATTTGATGACCTTCTTCAGATGGAAAGGAAGAACTTTTGCTACATATATGAGACAAGCTTCAAATAAGACTTTTTATTTCATCTAAAAAAGTACAGTGCATCGTCATCAGCACTGAGTCATGAACATTGAAGATTTTGAGGCTGAAATTATAATGATGATAAGGTAGTCTTTTTAATTTTTGCCAGAACAAAATTTAGGGACTAATTGTTAAAATAAAAACTCTAAAATGTAATTGAATAGGGACCAAACTTTATTTTAATTTGTCACTAACCCAGAATGCTTGTTATCCCAACTATTTCTTGTAGACTGCAAAAAAGAACTTTATCACTAATTAGCTCTCTCTTGGATCAGTTTCTTGAAAATGTTACCTTCAAACCTTCTTTCAAATACTTTAATTAGAATTTCCGTGGTTTTCTGTCCAATGCAGTTCAAGCTCTAATTTGAATATAGTCCTTGCTAGCTTCAGTACCATCAATTGTCACTTGAATATGCATTCTTTCAAATATACCAGTTTTTTCATCAAATTCAATGCAGTGCTTTTACCTGTGCCTTATCCCAGAATCAAAACCCCAAAATCGAATGTGACTAGGGATTGTAACCAGTTCCTTTACCTCTGCGGGCTGCAAAAAGTCATATTATACTTTTGGAGCATTACAGCAACATCTTATAGAAAAAGCACTTTTCGATTAACAAGTAATGCCAACCTGGCAAACCATTGCAAGAAGCTTATTAGCTTCTCCACAAGCAGAAGTCATTTGATCCATCACCCCACAAGGAGCTCCAACAATATAGTTCTCAACCTGAAAAGATTGACTTAGTTAGCCATTTTATATCACAAACTTAAAGCCTCGAGAAGGGAACTGAGTAACCATACCTTTTGACAGAGCAATGCTATATCCCTTGGAGAAATATCTAGCCCTGCAGGAAAAATAATGGAAGCCAAATATATCTATCAGATTCACACTGAGAATGAATTTGGTACAAAACATGTCATCACTTAAAAAAATATAAAATGTCCTATGAAGTAAATCTTAGGAACATGGTGAATAATCCACCATACTTAGCGGCAGGGTCATTTCTGCGATAACCGCTGTTTAATATCTGCTGCTGATGTATGGAACAATTGAACTGTAAACTCTTTGTTGGATCTCTTGGCAAATACAGCCAATACTGGATGGGAATATTGGTCGAAGATTCCCAGTAAAGAAAAAAGAAATTAACGTAATCAACATCAGTTTCAGAAAAAAGATTAACCATGAGCAGCGGCAAGCGCAAACATGGTTGCAACCTCCACTGCTGCAGAAGAGGACACTCCTTTTCCCTCTGGAACAGCAGAAGAGACCTGTATTCAGTTCGTGAAGATACATAAAAGAAGAGATAGAGGATTGGCTAATGCGGACAAGTAAAAGAGTACAAAGAGATCCTATTCTGCTTCCTTCAAGCTTATCTTAGATAGTCATAAGTAAGCAGTAGTGTGAATTTAGTACAAAGAGAATGTAGTCTGCTTTATTTAAGTTTATCATAAACAGTTTTCAGCCGCAACTATAGCAAATAGCATTTATACCGACAGCCTCAATGGTGTAATCTCCTTCTAATATAAATGTACGGCTAATCAGCTACTAAGAGCTGCTAGCATAACCTAGCTCCATCCTTTGAACAAGTATTGCAGGAGAACTTTATAAACATTTTTTTTTAAAAAAAAAGCATCCGTTATATATCGAAAGAGTTTGGCTTCATATTAAATTTTTCATGATTCTTTAGTTGACGAAGAATAAATAGTGCAATTATTATCTTTAAACCTATAATAACAAAAAAGCTAATATGAGAGAAAAAAAATGTCGTACAAGTATGCTGATGCTGTCAGGAAAGCGCACACCAAGTTCAGACATCAACACAATAACTGTCCCTGCAACATATGCCGCCCACCTGAAGAACACTTTTCAGTGGATATTAAGGGTTACAACTTGCAAGATGGACTGCATTACTAAAAGAGTAATATATTCCTGCAAAACTATCTTTTCAACATCTGAATTTTCTTATATGCCTTTTAAAATTTAATTTCTTCCTTATATACCCTTAAAATTTTGCCCCTCTTTCAAAAGAGAATAAAATAATCTAAAGAAATGCCCCTGGTATTTCTCTCCCTGAACTGCTTTTTCAAGGAGTTGAGGGAACTATGTAAATAGATAATTTCCTTAGGATTATAGGTAAAAAAAAAAAAGCCCAATTGAATGAGTGTTACTGACCTCTGGGATGGGTCTTGTGCAAAGTACTTATATGCCTCTTCATATGATATTGGTTTCTCGCCATTCATCATATCTGATAAGTCCATGTCAAAGGTCGGTGCCCGGTTACTTAAGTCAGATCCTAAAGATACCTGAATATGGTGTCAATTAGCAGCAATAGAATCAACAATAGAGTTACTAAAAACGTTTAGTCTAAATGTGAGTTTCAAAGAGGACACTGACAAGAAATTATGCGAATGTCCAGAGACAAGAAAAGAGTCATACATTACAAAAGAGGTAATAACTAAGAAAATTATCATTACTTAATTTTATATCAATGAGGTACATCTAATAGAAATGGAGTTCAGCTGGGGTGCTTCTAGAAGCACCAAGTCCTTGATGCAATCAACTTTTTGGCCCTTGGATCAACTATCTTGGCCCTTGGATCATGCACAAAAGGGGGCCTAATTACTAGCCACCATTGTTGATTTTTGATACAATGGCCACAAGGCTTGATTCAAGTGCCAAAAAATTGATAGCACCAAGGATTTGGTGCTTCCGAAAGCATTCCAGCTCAATACATAGAAATGTCTTCATGTAAGAGATGGGAGGGCATGTTATGACTTCCATATCTAACTATCTATGCCTACGAAGGAAAAAAAATCATTACGAAATCCTTGATAGATGCTAGAAGTTCACTTTTTCCATATGCACCCACTTAAGTCAACTTAGTTTTTCTTCCCTTCTCCTCTGATCCTGTGTATTTTTTTTCTATTATTTATCAAGATGTTCTTCGAGAATCTTCCAAAAGGACCAAAAACGAAATAGAAGTGTAAATAACTTAGTTAGAAGATATGTCGGACCACTTCGACATTTGTTTGGGGATTTTATGCTGAGGATAGGAAATTACATTCATAAGGGTTAGTTCCTCACATTAGCCCTGTTGTTTGGTTTGAAATAGAGGAGGGTTTTTTAGTGCAATAGTCTTCTCCTAAAATTTTATTCTAAAAATATACCTGTTAAATTTTTATTTGTAAATATGGTCCTATAAAAGCGGTGAATGGTTCACCGCTTTTAAAGCGGTGAACCATTCACCGCTTTCTTTCTTTTTTTTTACTTCTTTCTATATTTCTACGATGGTAAAAGCGGTGGATGGTTCACCGTTTTTATTCTTTTTCTACTCCTAAAAAGGAGTAATGAATGCGGTGAATCATTCATCGCATTCAGAGGTCTATTTTTATAATTATTTTTTAAAAAAACCTATTTTTACAATTATAAAAATTGATAGGATTATTTATAAAAAAAATTCAATAGAGGAAATCAATTAGGACAAGGGCATAGCAATTTGGAGAGCACATTTCACTATGCACTATGAAATTACTGTCCAAAGGAATAAACAATGTAGCAGAGGTATATTCCTCACTTACAACGAATTGTAAGTGAAGATGACATGTTCATATAGTATCTAATGCGTTTAGGGTGCGTTTGGTTTGGGTTATCCTAACAAGATTACAGGCAATCATGCCAGGATTACTGCGTTTGGTTCATCCAGTATGTAATCTAGTCAGTAATATAGTATTACAAATGGTGCAGGATTACACCGAAAATGTTACTGAGCGGGAGGGTGATATTTCGTATTACTGATGGCTGGTTATCTTGGAATTATGTAAGAGGGATGGGGGAAATATCCTCCACAATATACTTTGTAAGTTTGTAATAACAAACAGATAAGCACTGTAAATAAGAAATATAAAGTAACAACATACAATTTGCAGAACAGGAGAATATCCTTCCCCTTTTTTTGTTTGTCGTGCGAGGACGTGCTTCCATAGTTTTTGCTTAGTGGGATGATTTCTTTGTACAGCAACATGACACGCCTCTCCAATAGGCATCTGTTAAAAAAGAAAATAAGAAATTACAAAAAAAATTATGGTAGACAAATTGCGAGATAGGTAGTATCTTACAGTCTCCTAACAACTACATACATGACTACAAAATGATAAAAGGAAATGTATGGGATAATCCTTCACTAATTCTAATGTTGCAACTCATTGCCCCTGAATACTGCATTCTAGAGTTCTAGAACTTTCACATGTATGGCAAATTCCATTCTTGACAGCTTGACCACCAGAAAACTTCAAGTTTTTCTTGGAAAATACTTATTTTCACCCTCTTATACTACGATTCCCTTTTCCCAGTGTACTTAATACAGGGTCAAGAAGAATATTTTATCCAAAAGATTTACCTGTTGTCAGAAATCTTATAGCGGACAAAGATGGAATTGCAATATTTGAAAAGATTTTGGGACTAGAATGTTCAAGCTCAGGGACTAAGTTGCAATATTGGGATAGAGGGACTATTGATACATTTACCCCTTAAAAAAATCTGGGTGAGGAAAGAAAAGAGGAAAATAAGTACTAACCTGCAAAACTAGGCTTCCAGAATAGTCCGCAATCCCTCCCATTACGTCCAACCTTCCAGGTGCTCTTGTCACATAAAATTCCTCCTGCATCAAAATTGATGACATCAGAAATGGTGCATTTAAATCTGGTAGCTAATTTACCTCCCTTAATGGCTTTTCACGTTAGAAACTGCATTACACCAACTTCCAACAATGGATAATTTTATTTCCGATAACAAATTTCATAAGAAAGTAGTTGGCATTATTACATATTTCAATGTCCCAAAGTTACCAAAAAACTTAAATGAAAATGCGCCATTGTAGAAATATGAAGCAAGTAAATTACAATGATTTTGATATTGTTTGAAAATAAAAGGAAAAGAAAACAATTGCCCCAGTGAATTTACAATTCAGTAGGCATTTGTGAAAAAAGAAAATGTGGATACCACGAAGACTAATGAAAGAAGTAGGTTCAGCAATGACACAACACTTAGCTTCCATATAATATTAAAGCCAATAAATTATCTCCTTAAACTAAAAGATTCCATTACTTTGCCGCCATCAGTTTCCCTTAAGCCATGCCTATTTACTGCTTGTAGGTCAATGGCGTAAAATGTAGGCTTTAAGATTTCATGGGGAACCATGTAAACACTGATGTTTGTGGGGGTTTTCTGCAATCTTAGCATTTGAGTTAGATGAAAACCTCCCAGTTGAAAAACGCAGCTGCAGCGACCTGGTCCCTTAACATGTGCTTCTCAGTATATTTTCCTGGATCAGCTTCACTAGCGAGATTCGACAGGCTGTTCAGAAATGCTACTGTATCCGACAAGCCATGCAGTTCTCCATGAAGAATCTCAAAGTTCTCAATACATCTAGCATAAGATACACTTGATGTCATTTATTCTGTCAAAGATATTTGCAGTATATACCCCTATAGAATTATCTAATTACCTATATACTCCTGAAGATCTGAATTTTCATAAATGTTCTTTGAAAGCTTAAGTTCTTACATTTATGTGCTTGTACCTACAAAACATGCCCTTCTTGATAACCCATATTTAATACAAACAACTTTCCCGCGTGATTTGCACCTCAATTTTTCTGAAAAAACCGACACTTTTGAGGAGTATGTGAAAATTCAGATTTCGCATATGCATAGATGTAAATGGATGATTTTGCAGCAATATATGTATGTAAAAGCTTTTTTGACATGTAGATATATTTCATAAAATCATGGAATTGTTGGGCAGAATAATGAGTAACTCACAACTCTTCCGAGTATGCACTCCCATTTGTTTCCACATTTGGCGGTGCAAGGTGAAGGCCCACTTCATTTTCAGCCATAGAATACCATTCTGGTATGTTGATTTCCCTTCCTGGGGCTCGTTGCAATTGATACCCAAGAATGATCGCATCATGCAACCGCCTTACCCCACTCTGCAATTTTTTTTAAAAAAAAAAAACATGTGAAAGAAAAAAAATGCATTAACCAAGGGTTTTTAGAATAATTGGGACAAGGGTTATTTGGAACCAACTCAGTTATAAGCTAGCTGGTATCGGGTTACATAATTATTCACTAATATCAAAGGATTAAATAGGAGTTACAGTTTGGTTTTAACCAGTCCCCCCACCACCCCCTCCCCCCCTAAAAAAAACCACCATTAAGCAGAAATCATTTAGTTTTCATCTACGTGACCCAAAAATGAACAAATTTTTTTAAAAGAAAACTGAAACCATAAAATGTTGTCCCACAACCAATGTTTTGAGTTGTTTGACTTAATTATTGCAGTTCGTGGCTAATTTTAGAAGTGGCTATCCTTCCAATAGCCCGAATCCTAATTCCTAATGCATAAACCCGTCTTTCCTTTCCTTAATCTGATCTGATAATAAACAAGAAAAGTATTATTGAGCTCTTAGGGTTCTTTGACTCAACAAGCATGTGATCTGACCGATACTTAATGCAACAAACCAATTGTCACTGAATTACGATACTACACAAATAGTATCCAGAAATGATCTAATTCTTAAAATAATCAGCATTAAAATCTTGAGCTCAAGGCTTATAATATATAAACGATACCTACCTTTGTTGATGCATGACATTTTCCATTAGCAATATCCTGTAGAATGTTGGAAGCAACCTGCAAAAGGGCAATAATAAAGGTGTTGCTGCTACATGAACAGTTGAGTCTGAAAGTACATAACGCCACTCCAATTTATAAATAACATGCACAAACCCTTCAAAGATTTGACCACACATGTATAATTTGAAACAGACAATAGTTTGCAAGGTCATAACAAGTTCTCAAATTATTGAGATAATACTAAACAAGTAGCAAGTTTTAAGTGCCAAAAGAATCTTGAAGAACTATTTTTGGGGCATGCTAAGAGATTGTACTTAGAAAATTCGTAATAATAAAGCTCAAAGCAACTAGATAATTTAGAGATTTCACATTTCTGCAGGAGGTAGACAATCAGAAAAATAGAGTACTTCGCCACCGTTAATGCCACCATCATAGCATGGTTTAAGAGTAAGTGCACGTGCGATATAAGGCATCCACTGTCCGCTAAGTAAATCCCTCCTGATCATCTCAACACCACCCTGGTGGTACTGCATAAGATGATGTATAAAGACATAAATTTTTATCAAATTCAGGATGGAGCAATATTTTTCCAAAATAAACTGAATACCTAAAAGAATAGATAAATTAGACAACAGTACCCTACGAGTTTAGACAGCTTTAGTTTGGTCCCAAACCTTAAATTTGTATCCCTAACCTTGGAATTTGGTTGCAATCTTACAATTTTCATTATGTTTCTTGGTTAAATTGGACAAAAATGGCTGCAAAACCATCATATGAGATATCTGAAAACTAAAGATTGCATGGTTATTTCTGTCCAGTTTGACTTAGAAATTTGGACCAAAAGGGTCAAGCACAATAAATTAGAGGGCTATTTCTAATAAATTTTGGGACCAAACTGAAACAACGGTATCGAGGTCTCCTAGTGCAAGTTACCCTTGAGAAAGAATAGAAAAGGTTTACCTCAAGCATATTTCTCAAGAAAGGCTCTTCATTGAAGTAGTCTCTCCGTACAAAAACAAAAGGCAACTTATATGCTAAAGCTTCACTGACTGTGCCATACCCAATTTTACCTGAAGTAACAGACAGGTGAACCATGTTAAGCTTAATTTTTTCCAAGAAGAAGCTGCAATTTGAAAGATTTCAATTATATTACCAAGCATGCAATCAGATGAAGCAATTACATCAGGCGTGTATACATCTCTTGGAAGCTTTATAAAGTTAGGAGGAAGCTCTTGGTCATCGGGTGCTCCACAGACCTTCAAGTGAAAAAGGATAAATATAATTAGAGTTAATCACTTATATCTCTACAGAATTATCTATGGCTATATGTTCCTGCAGAAACTAAATTTATCTACCACTGTAACTACAAAATGACTCTCATTGAAAAGATTTTCTTAATACAAAATCAACTTCCCCACATGTTGGATGACTCCCCAACTTAAGTAAGAGCATCTTCTCAATAAGCTGCACTTTCAAGGGGATATATATATATATATATATATATATATATATATATATATATATATATATTGCCAGCATATATATATGTAAAATCTCCTTTTGATTGCTTAGAAGTAAAGTTCGACAGTTCTCTGTTTGTTTGAATAATGACTTCCTTAAACAGCTAAAAAAACATACCAGACATAGCCAACCAGTAGGCAACCATTCTTGCTTCAGCTTCCATCCAGCTGGCTGTAGGTGTAGGATATCGAATAACATGAGATAACAAATGTAAAAGAAAATCATCAGTAATTCACCCATTAGTAGATATTAACTCAGAGATAACACAACGATGAGGTGCTTTAATGTAGAACAGATTAGGGGCCCGGAGTAGGGGCTAATTGCAAAGACCAAATGGAATTTCAATATAAAAAAAGAGAATTCTCCTATATTTCTTCCATAGAGAACTAGGATGTTTCAAACAACAGAAAAAGTACTATCCAAGAACATGTGTATATATAGGTACATACGTCCAGCATGCAACAATAACATCCCCTTTCAAGAGAAAAAGATTCTCTCTTTTTTTATTTTTTCATGTAGCTAGCAATCGATCAACTAGAATATGCATAGTTGAGTACTTGATCTATTCCTTATAGTAAACTATTGAAAGAGAGAAAAGTTAAATGAAAATTTTGTTATAATTTCTTATTAAGAAAAACTAACTATGAATATTCTACCTGTCCGCCAAAATTGAAAATAAGAACCTTTACATCATCTCCAATTCCTAGTTCTTCACGCACCTGAATCAGCACGAAGAATGATACACCATACAGCAAACAGTTATCATTCATTAAAACATAACCCAATTTATGAGGGGAAAAATTACCTCTTGTCGAGATTTGTGCAATCTCCTCACAACCAAAGGAACATCAATTACATCTCGGAAGGCAGGCACTTCAAATCTCAAAACAAATGTTTATTAAATAAATTCATTTGTATACAAAAGGAGAGATGGAAGGTACTTCAAAAAACCACATGATTGGAATGTCTGCCAACATACTTGGGCAATAGCCTGGAAGCCGGAGAACTAGCTCACAATGAGAATAGTCTTCAGCAATCTGCATCAAAAGATGAAATGGAAAGACGTTGCGGAAGTTTATATTTCCAAAGATAGAAATCACGAGGTATGGTAGAGCTTCTCTAAAGAAAAGAAAAAAAGTAAATCATGGCATACTGTACAGGCTAGTTAAGGAAAAAGTTACCTGCCACACTGTAGAACGATGCAGGTGACCGGCAGCCATGACATACTCTGCATATATGAAATCCCAACTGCAAAATTAAGAAAGTAATGAAAAGTAAATCATCTATCATAAACAATTACAGACATAAAGGTGAAAATTATTGCGCATACTAGGATTCTGGCAACAATAATTGACAATAATGAACTCGCAGATAATATTATCTGATGTTAATATGAGTCAATTTCGAGAAAGATCAAAAAGATCATCTTCAAGGAAATTGGAGGCAGTTATCAAATCATTGAATACTTCAAACTATTAATGATGGCTGCTTGATAATTTCAACCAATGATTTAAGTGCCAATCAGCATGGGCCGTGCCCACCGTGCCAACAAAATTTGAGCATGATACAATCCCCGTACCGATGGCAGGGTTTAAAATCATCTTTTGTTTGAACTTAGAAAGTAGTTACATCAATAAAGTGTAAAAGATTTGATAAAGATATATAATATACCGATGCCGAAAATAAGCATTTTATGCCTGTGTCAGCACACAGTTACTTTGTAAATGGCACATATCGGCACAACGTGGCATGGCATGCACTGTGCCATACTGTGCCGACAACTGCTTGGCACACCCCTGTGCCGTGGCACTTATATCCTTGGTTTCAACAATAGATGCATCACCATATAAATGATTCCATTATTTCCTACTGCCTTGGCATACCAAGCCATCACTCTAGATATATATGACATAGAAATGTCTACTTTCGTACAAAACTGTAGTATATTTTCACTATGGAAAGTTATATCATCTTCAACCTCATATATTTCCCTCTTCTTCCTCTGTTCTCACATCTTTCAACTCATTACGCAATTTATGATTATTTAAAAAGGAAAGAACCCCTATTTTTTGAAAGGTCAGGCCACCGGAAAGCTAATCAATTGATTATTCCACCTAGACAAAGTTACAATACTAAGAGGAAAGTTTGATGACTAAATGATGTATCATTTTGGTAAAAGCACATGCAAATGAAACTTAAATAGGAAAAAAAAAATCAAGTACCTAAAGTTTGTGACGCAAACAGATCGGATTCCAGCATCTGCTGCCGCTCGACATGCTACCGGAACAACATCAGAGACCTATTGCCGCCACAATCATTTGCAACAACAAATTTAGCAACAAAGTTTCCTCCCCAAAAAGCACAAAATATGTTGTCGGAAACAAGTCATGCATCAAAGGGAAAAGAACAATGCCACTTGATCTACCACTTGATCATGTATCTTTGCTGAAAATTAATGGTACATTCTTCTATGTAATAATACATGGGCAACATAAATTAGCATAACGTGAGGTTTAGTTGTGAAACTGATGAGATTGTAAGAAAGTACCACAAGGTCAGCTTTAATGTATTTCAGCCACTCTACTTCAGTTGCCATAATAGTAGCCCGAGGCACCATTGCAGTTTGAGCATACTGCACAGGAAGAAAAATTTTAAGATTATACAAGAACAAATCAGAATATCAACAATATATCATACCACAAATCAAATAACTTCTTTAATACAACACAGTAAGTACATTATTGGCCCAATTCTAAAAGAGTTTCTCTCCTCGAGAAGCAAAAGCTGCGCATGAGGCAAAATAGGAGTCTAGAGCTTCCGGCTGTGGCAGGAAGCCAAATGAATTGTTGGTCCCCAAAAGCAAAAGCTTAGATTTAAAGCTTAAGCTTCCAAGCTACAACTGGAAGCTACAGTTGTGAAAGGGATATACTGAAAAAATTGTCCAGGCTTGCTCTAACAGCGCTATAGCTGACCAGCTCTACTTGAGTGAGTGTATTAACCTAACATTTAAAGCTTAGGAGAGTGAATAAAACACAAGATAAAATCTCCTGCAAATATGAGTGGAGAGAGGAAACATAAGAAAAATGACAAAAAAAAAATGGGGATGAAGAAGATACCTTCTCTAAAGAGGCAAGGCAATCAACAGTCAAAGCATCAGCTTGCACAGCTCCACAGTCCAACAAAACCTATTCATCCAATTTTCACCAAAGCAACCATACAGTAGCATTAGTAACATCTCAGACTAAAGCAACATATGAAGCACAAAATCTACTAATTTTAATACTATCACTTCTAAACTGAACCAATCAACCTTCCTAAGATGGAGATTGGGTGAATTAATCTCAGTCGTATACACGTAATCCGGAGAACCCGTTACAACATGAACTACATGACCGGCGGCAATCAGATGCCGCACTACCTGAAAACAGAGGAAAATAATGATCCCCATCAGCAAATCTTCAAATTATATTAAAGTAACAAGACAACACAGCGTATTCAGGTCTCGATGCATGCATGGCCACACGTAAAATATACAATTTTGCACACTTTAATTGCATCTAATAACCATCGAAGAGCAATTTTACCAATTTCCTAGTTTCTCCCAAAGTAGAAAATCGTCACGCTATGCCACAAATAAAAATAAATAATCAACATATAGCACAGTTTAATCAGATCTAGATTCATACAAACACACGCAAGTAAAAAAACACAATTTTTGCCCTTTAATCATACATAACAAAAGTCCAATAACAACACCCATTCGCCAATTTTTATCCTGTTGTCCGAAATTACCATCAACAAAACCCCAATTCGAAGAACAAATGTAGAAAAGGCGCAGTGTAGATCCGGAAAACGAATTAGATCTACGAAAAATGACAACGTATGGGAGATCGCCAACTGAACCGAACTACCTCGACGACGCGGGTGGCGTGGCCGAATCCGTGGCCGGTGACGTAGTAGGCGAAGGTGAGGGCACCGCCATTGCCGCTCATCGTGAGCTCCTTCTCCCTCCCCCGTTCTAGAGCCCTAGCATGCGAGTGAGGAGAGGAGTTGGGATCGCAAAAACCCTAATTCGAGGCGAGAGAGAGAGAGAGAGGAAATGGGGGCAGGTTTGCGACATCTTCGAATTGGTGGTGGGCGGGGTTGTAACCGTTTTCACGTGCGGTCGCAGTGGAAGTGTGAGAGATGGGACGGGGACGAGAGGAAGAGTCAAAGGCGTTGACCAATCAATCACGGCGCGAATCACGAGGCGAGGAGTTAGAGGGTGTGCGGAGCGGCAAATGTACCCGGTAACTTCCCAACGTGTATATAGGGCTTTTTTTGCATTTGACCCCCTCAAAATATTTTTTTTATAAATACCCCATCAAATTTATAATTACAAATTTGGCCCTATCCCCGCCACGCAGGCGCCATATTAGCGCCATGGTTTTAAGTTGAACACAGTGAATCAATCATCTTGTTCAAACACGGTGAATGGTTCACCGTATTTCATACCTATATTCCCTTCTTTCTCCTTTTTATTTTTCTTATATTTTTTTCACAATATATAGGTTTAGACATGGTGAATAGTTCACCGTGTTCAACTTAATAAACTGGCCTCAGCTCCGCTCACGTGGCGGTGACATGGCGCCTGCGTGGCAGTACTAGAGTTATTTTTGCAAATATAAATTTGCTGGGGCTATTTTTAAAATAATTTTTTTTTCAGAGGGCTAAATGCAAAAAAAGCCCGTGTATATATGATGATGATGATGATGGGGATTATGAGAGTGTGTGTGCGGACTTTTTCACAAAATAATCCTCTAAAATTTTATAATTTGCAAAATAATCCTATAAAATTTGTGTTTGACAAACTAATTATCTCTTCACCATGTATCAAGACGCCGTAAATTATCCACCACATTCTGAAAATCTCTCAGCTTTTTAAAGGCGGTGGATCGTTCACTGCATTTAACGATTCACCGTCTTCGTCATGGTTAGAATTGTACAGAAAATAAAAAAAAAAGAAGAAATTGTTAGGATTATAGGTAAATTATTAAAATTTTTATTTGATTGTTAAAATTGTATGAATAGATTTTTACGATTTTGAGATTGTTAAAATTATATATGATTTGTTAAAATTTTTATAAAGCTGTTAGAGTTACATATGGAAAAAAGAAAAAAATAGTAAATAAGCGAAAGACGGTAAATAATTTATCGATTTTGTGAAAAATTAGAAAAAATTCAAAAGTTCTACATGGCAAAAGAAAATTTAGTATGTATATTTTTTTTTGTAGTGTTATTTACTTAATTAGAAAATTTTATAGGATCGTTTTGAAAAAAAAATCCGTGTGTAATGGGGGAGTTGCATGGATAGTTATTTTGTTCTATAGCGTGAGAGAGTGATATGAAATGGATATTTGGATAAGGAAACATTGTGGATTCCTATAATTATTATTATTATTATTATTATTTTTGAGATATAGATAGCACGATACCCGCTTCGTTTATTTCATTTAGTAATAAACTTAGCTAGAAATGTGAATCAATTAGGATTCGAACTTGGGTCTCTATTATTATTAATTATTAATGTATTAATACACATANACAACGTATGGGAGATCGCCAACTGAACCGAACTACCTCGACGACGCGGGTGGCGTGGCCGAATCCGTGGCCGGTGACGTAGTAGGCGAAGGTGAGGGCACCGCCATTGCCGCTCATCGTGAGCTCCTTCTCCCTCCCCCGTTCTAGAGCCCTAGCATACGAGTGAGGAGAGGAGTTGGGATCGCAAAAACCCTAATTCGAGAGAGAGAGAGAGAGAGAGAGAGAGAGAGGGGAAAGGGGGGGATGTTTGCGACATCTTCGAATTGGTGGTGGGCGGGGTTGTAACCGTTTTCACGTACGGTCGCAGTGGAAGTGTGAGAGATGGGATGGGGGAGAGATGAGAGTCAAAGGCGTTGACCAATCAATCACAGCGCGAATCACGAGGCGAGGAGTTAGAGGGTGTGCGGAGCGGCAAATGTACCCGATAACTTCCCCAACGTGTATATATGATGATGATGATATGATGATGATGATGTCATCATTATGATGGGGATTATGAGAGTGCGTGTGTGCGCGGACTTTTTTACCAAATAATCCTCTAAAATTTTATAATTTGTAAAATAATCCTATAAAATTTGTGTTTGGCAAACTAATTCTATTCACCACGTATCGAAACGCGGTGAATCATTTACCGCATTCTGAAAATCTCCCAGCTTTCTAAAGACGGTGAATCGTTCATTGCATTTAACGATTCACCGTCTTCGTCATGATTAGAATTGTACAGAAAATAAAAAAAAAAAGAGAAATTGTTAGGATTATAGGTAAATTATTAAAATTTTTATTTGATTGTTAGGATTGTATGAATAGATTATTACGATTTTGAGATTGTTAAAATTATATATGATTTGTTAAAATTTTTATAAAGCTATTAGAGTTATATATAGAAAAAAGAAAAAAATAGTAAATAAGCGAAAGACGGTAAATAATTCATTGCTTTGGTGAAAAATTAGGAAAAATTCAAAAGTTCTACATGGCAAAAGAAAATTTAGTATGTATATATTTTTTTTATAGTGTTATTTACTTAATTAGAAAATTTTATAGGATCGTTTTGAAAAAAAATTCCGTGTGTAATGGGGGAGTTGCATGGATAGTTATTTTGTTCTATAGCGTGAGAGAGTGATATGAAATGGTCCAAATGGATATTTGGATAAGGAAACATGGTGGATTCCTGTAATTATTATTATTATTATTATTATTATTATTATTATTATTTTGAGATATAGATAGCACGCTACCCGTTTCGTTTATTTCATTTAGTAATAAACTTAGCTAAAAATGTGAATCAATTAGGATTCGAACTTGGGTCTCTATTATAATTAATTATTAATGTATTAATATTATATATATATATATATATATAAATTATATATATATATATATATATTATATATATATTATGAGTGGGCTACTATGGCTGATTGAAGCACGGAGCCTTCCAGTGTTCCGCTCGTTTTCGATGTTGCGACTTTTCGAGATTGTCGATCAGGCTCGTAAACTTGATCTAGGTAATTTGAAGTACCTGAAACTAATATTTTATGATTTACGATATCATTCCCTAGTAACGAAGGGCCTCAAAATCAATGGCTGAAAATAAAATCTTACAAAATATAATAATATGACATTTAAAATTTTAAATAAAAAATTGATCTGTTTTATATAGTATAAGATTTCTATCAAAATTTCAAGTGATTTGATATTTCTACACGTTAAACTTGCAAACGGCTCACTACGGCCATTGAATTTGTTGATTTGAGGCCCATTCGATCAACTAGGCAAATGATATTGAAAATTATAAAAATTTATTTTCTAGGTTCCAAATACTCTAGATCAAGTTAACGGAGCGATCGGACATTCGAAAGTCGCAATATCGAAACGAGCTGGAAGCACGGAAGTCGTGTTCCGATAGCATAGTAGCCTCACTCTATATATATATATATATATTATATATATATATATATATAATATATTATAGAGCAGGGCTGGCTTGCTCTCAGAGCACGGGCTCGTGTCCTGAGCTATTTTCGATGATGGAATTTTCGAATCGACGATCGGTCCGTTGACTTGATCTAGCGCATTTGAAGTTTCTAGAAAATAATTTTTGCGATTTTTCGATATCATTACCTAGTGATCGAAAGGATTCAAAATTCATAATTTTTAATGAGTTGATATTACGCGTTTTCAGTTTAACGATGTAGAAGTATTCAAATCAGATGAAATTTGATAGAAAATTCTTTACTATCTACAACAAGATCTATATTTCTGATCGAAAATTTTAGTGCTATATCACCCACTTTTTATAGGATTTTTATTTCAGCGTTAAAATTATTGATTTGAATTCTTTCGATTGTAGGTAAATGATATCGAAAAATCGCCAAAAATTATTTCTAGAAACTTTAATACGCTAGATCAAGTTTAACGGAGCGATCGTCGATTCGAAAACTCCATCATCGAAAACGGCTCAGGACACGGAGGCCTCTCGTCTCTGGAGAGCACGCAGCCCTGCTCATTATATATATATATATTATATATATAATATATATATGGAGTTTACTCGGATTACTACAGATTTGTTTTTTATGATAGAGCTTCCAAATCGACGATCGGCACCGTGAACATGATCTAGACATTTAAATTATCTAGAATCAAATTTCACGATTTTTTGGCATCACTATACTGAACGATTAAGGGGTCACAAATCTATAATTTAATGGCGATATGGTGCGTTTGCACGTTTAACGGTATAGAAGAGTTCAAATCAACTAAATTTTGTTAAAAATTCTTTAAACTATTTAAAATAAGATCTATACTCTAGATCTCAAATATAAAAATTGTATCATCACTTTTTGAAGATATTCATTTCAGCCGTTCATTTTTCTGTTCACTTGATGGAACAAGAGAAATATCGAAAATGTGTGAAATTTGATTCTCGATAGTTTAAATAGTTTAGATCATGTTTAACGGTGACGATCATTGGAAGCTCTATCATCGAAAACAATCGGTAGTAAATCAAGCCGTTTACTACCGATAGTATTCTAGCAAAATCTAATAATATATGATCATTAAGGGACATATCTATACCTCTATACCTATACATTATTTCTCCTAATTTTTTGCCACGTGGCGAATTCTCCTTCACTCTTTTCTCTTCTCTCTTTCCACTCTCATTTTCACCCAATGTTTCATCTTCCTAAATCCCCACTCAATTAATGTGTTTATATAATACCATCTCCACCAAATGCTTCATCTTCCTAACCCCCCCATCTCTCAATTAATATGTTTACATGGTTTTATCTCCATTTCTTCATATCTTTTTTTTCATATTATTTTTTTTTCTCCCCCTTATCTCTCAATTAATATGTTTACATGGTTTAATCTCCATTCCTTCATATCTTTTTTTTCTTTTTTTCTTGGCGCACAAAAAGGGCTCATGTTTTGTAACTTTTTAAAATTTTTTGTTGTGTGTGGATTGAAATTAGGGTTTCGAGGATCGCGATGGAGCGCTGCAGAAGAAAACGGTGATAGATTTGGAGTCAGTGAGAGAGAAGAAGCAGTGGATGTGGATACGGGATTGATATGATCGTGACTAAAGAAGAGCTGGACACTAGCGGCAAAGACGATGTAAAGATCGGAATTTGCCTC
Organism: Ananas comosus; assembly: GCF_001540865.1. Lineage (NCBI taxonomy): Eukaryota > Viridiplantae > Streptophyta > Magnoliopsida > Poales > Bromeliaceae > Ananas > Ananas comosus. Next base: position 11,752,497 of record NC_033632.1, on the reverse strand, counting down.
TCCGATGTCAATAGTGCAATGAAGATGTGTATGGGGTAAAAAAATTTTATTGCTTATTTTATTATTATTATGTGTAATTTATTTATCGAAATTATAAATTTTGTTATATCTATATCTATATCTATTTTATATTTTATATTTGTGTTTATTGAAGTCCCATATCAAATCAAAAAATTTAAAATTTTTATTTTATTTATATTTTATATTCTATAGTATCATTCTGCCGCAATGCGCGGGTAACTTCACTAGTTTTTCACTAATTACTAATTCTTATTGTTTGATTTGCCATAAATAAATTGTCTGTAGCTCAAATTTTTTTATTTTTTTTTATTTTTTCAATGTGCCCAAGTCCCAACTGAGTGAGCGAAAAGTATTAAAAAAAAAGTTTTAAAAAATAATTGTTAAATTTTTTTAAACCATCTCTTTTATGTGTTAGTGTGAACTTTTTTGATTAAACAAACAAAAAAAAAGGAATAATTATAGCTCCAAAGCCAGCAAAATTGAAAATACCTTTAATTGTATGAATTTACTAGTATTTCAACAATATATAAGAGCAATATTATGCTGGTAAACAATGAGAAAGTATTTTCTATCACAGTTATTTTACATATAAATAATAAAAAGAGTTAAATTTCATATTGACTCCTGTAGTTTAGCTCATTTTCACTTTGTCACCTCGAGGTTTAAAAAATTTTATTTTTTCCCCTCCAATGGTTTGACTCATTTTTACTTAATCATCATGTGATTTTTAAAAATATTCAATTTGCCACCTTATTTGATATATACTGTTTTGGTAAAATAAAAATTAAATTATAGAAGGATAAAGTAAAACTTTTTAAACAGACGAAATAAAAATAAGCTAAATAATATGGAGGCAATTTGAAGTTTATCCTAAAAACAATCAATTAAAGATCTTTATGTTGTTCAAAAGTACATGAACAATTTTTCCTTAACATTGTTTTAATAAAAAAGTACTTTACTCCTCTTGATTATGTTTTATATAATATAACTACTATACAGAAAAAAAAAAGAAAAATTTATTTCCCTAGAAAAGGACAAAGGACATGTAAATGACCTTGACAAATGATTGAATCCAGGGGCCCAGTTCCAATAATGTTACAAACTTGCCTTACAAATGTGAGTTATCAATAATTGAATGGATGATAAGAAAATAGGCTTTTTTTGCAATTAGCCCCCCGAAAAAATTTATTTTAAAAATAACTTCAGCAAATTTAAATTTTAAAAAATGGCCCTGACCTTGCCACGCAGGCGTCACATCAGTGCCACATGGACGGATTGGGGCGTTAAGTTGAACGCGGTAAACCATTCACCGTGTTTCATACTTATCTTTTTCATAATACGTATATTTTTTCACCGTGTTTCATATTTATTTTTTTCATAATACGTATATTTTTTCTTTCCCTTCCCTTGCCCCAAACATGGTGAACCATTCACCATGTTTAACTTAACTATCTGGTCCAGCCCGGCCCGCATGGCGCTGACGTGGCGCTTGCGTGGCAGGACCAGAGCTATTTTTGCAAATTTAAATTTGTTAGGACTATTTTTAAAATAAATTTTTTTCAGGAGGCTAATTGCGAAAAAAGCCCTAAGAAAATATATTTCAAATGCCAAAAATAAGCAATTAATAGTTTAATACTGCCACAAATCTCCCATAATACTATTCTTATATATTATTAATGTATCAATATTATGATGTAGGCAAACTTGATTAATTGATGCACACTGACAAAAAATGTCACATAAAATTACTAATACAGCAACCACAAGCAAAAGCAATAGATATTACAAAAAATTTAAATCACTATTAGGATTATTCAAATATGTTCCCACNCCTTGTGAACATTTTTCATTTTACAAGGGTCAAAGTGTAGGTTTTTAAATGACAGGGGGGAATGTATTGACATGGAGATTTTAGATAATATATATATATATATATATATATATATATATATATATGGAGTTTACTCGGTTTACTATCGATTTGTTTTTGATGATAGAGCTTTCAAATCGATGATCGGCACCGTTGAACATGATCTAGACCATTTAAATTATCTAGAAATCAAATTTCATAATTTTTTGGCATCACTAACTGAACGATCAAAGAATCACAAAATCTATAATTTTAATAGCCGATATGGTGCGTTTGCACGTTTAACGGTATAGAAGAGTTCAAATCAACTAAATTTTTATTAAAAAATTCTTTAAACTATTTAAAATAAGATCTAGACTCTAGATCTCAAATATAAAAATTGTACATCACTTTTTGAAGGATATTCATTTCCAGCCATTCATTTTTCTGTTCACTTGATGGACAAGAGAACAAAATCGAAAATGTGTGAAATTTGATTTCTCGATAGTTTAAATAGTTTAGATCATTTTTAACGATGCCGATCATCAATTTGGAAGCTTTATTATCGAAAACAAATCGATAGTAAATCAAGCCGTTTACTACCGATAGTATTCTAGCAAAACTCTCTCTCTCTCTCTCTCTATATCTCTCTCTCTCTCTCTCTCTATATATATATATATATATATATATGATCATTAAGGGACATATTTTTCACTAATTACTAATTCTTATTGTTTGATTTGCCATAAATAAATTGTCTGTAGCTCAATTTTTTTTTTATTTTTTTTATTTTTTCAATGTGCCCAAGTCCCAACTGAGTGAGTGAAAAGTATTAAAAAAAAAGTTAAAAAAAATAATTGTTAAATTTTTTTAAACCATCTCTTTTATGTGTTAGTGTGAACTTTTTTGATTAAACAAACAAAAAAAAAGGAATAATTATAGCTCCAAAGCCAGCAAAATTGAAAATACCTTTAATTGTATGAATTTACTAGTATATCAACAATATATAAAAAGCAATATTATGCCGGTAAACAATGAGAAAGTATTTTCTATCACAGTTATTTTACATATAAATAATAAAAAGAGTTAAATTTCATATTGGCTCATGTAGTTTAGCTCATTTTTACTTTGTCACCTCGAGGTTTAAGAAATTTTATTTTGCCCTCTCCAATGGTTTGACTCATTTTTACTTTATCATCATGTGATTTTTAAAAATATTCAATTTGCCACCTTATTTGATATATAATGTTTTGGTAAAATAAAAATTAAACTATAGAAGGATAAAGTAAAACTTTTTAAACAAACGAAATAAAAATAAGCTAAATAATATGTAGGCAATTTGAAGTTTATCCTAAAAACAATCAATTAAAGATCTTTATGTTGTTCAAAAGTACATGAACAATTTTTCCTTAACATTGTTTTAATAAAAAAGTACTTTACTCTTGATTATGTTTTATATAATATAACTACTATACAGAAAAAAAAAAAAAATTATTTCCCTAGAAAAGGACAAAGGACATGTAAATGACCTTGACAAATGATTGAATCCAGGGGCCCAGTTCCAATAATGTTACAAACTTGCCTTACAAATATGAGTTATCAATAATTGAATGGATGATAAGAAAATGGGCTTTTTTTGCAATTAGCCCCCTGAAAAAATTTATTTTAAAACTAGATCCAGCAAATTTAAATTTACAAAAATGACCCTGATCTTGTCACGCAGGCGCCACATCAGCGCCACGTGGACGGATTGGGGCGTTAAGTTGAACGCGGTAAACCATTCACCGTGTTCACCGTGTTTCATACTTATCTTTTTCATAATACGTATATTTTTTCACCGTGTTTCATACTTATTTTTTTCATAATATGTATATTTTTTCTTTCCCTTCCCTTGCCCCAAACACGGTGAACCATTCACCGTGTTTAACTTGACTATCTGGCCCAACCCGGCCCGCATGGCGCTGACGTGACGCCTGCGTGGCAGGACCAGAACCATTTTTGCAAATTTAAATTTGTTAGGACTATTTTTAAAATAAATTTTTTTCAGGAGACTAATTGCAAAAAAAGCCCTAAGAAAATATATTTCAAATGCCAAAAATAAGCAATTAATAGTTTAATACTGCCACAAATCTTCCATAATACTACTCTTATATATTATTAATGTATCAATATTACGATGTAGGCAAACTTGATTAATTGATGCACACTGACGAAAAATGTCACATAAAATTACTAATACAGCAACCACAAGTAAAAACAATAGATATTACAAAAAATCTAAATCACTATTAGGATTATTCAAATATGTTCCCACATACCAGGATTCATTTTTTTTTTTTTATGAAAAAAAAATGAAATCACAACATATGAGAAAGTTCAGCAACTACAATGTTGCAGTAACAAGTTCATAGGATAGTACTGAAATTCTACACAAGTCGCTGACCCAAAAAAATAAAAAGACACAAACAAAAGTACTTATTTTTCTTTTACAACCAAAATATTACATTCCATGGTACTTTAGTTTACTGATGTATGTGGATACATAATCGAATACATTACAGCACTGAACTCTTGATAACTAAAGTCATTAGAAAGAAGAAAAATCACATTACTAATTTTCCATTAGTTAGGATTCTGAAAAAAAGAACAAAATTTATCTTGCAGAGAACAATACACACAATCTTCGAATCCAAAACATGGACAAAGATCGCATTAGTAACGAAAATCTCCTCCATTTACACTTCAAATTACCAGATTCAGCTTCCTGCATAATGAGTAGATGACCCTGCATGGAGACCGCATAAAGTACAAATATGAATGTAAGATCATATTTTGGAGAAACCCAACTATTCTTTACAAGAAAAAGAGAAGTGAACTTCAATATTTTCGCATCAAGGGCTTGTTAAGCCCCGACAGAGTTCCTGCAAAAGTGTTGTATGAGTAAAGAAGATGTTCGAAGAAGTAGAAACAGGTTTTTTTTTTTTTTTTTTTTAAAATTAAAGTACAGCAACAACTTGGTAACAACAGCAGCGTGGCTCAAATTTGGATCTATTAAACTCATTCTAGCTTCCAACTAAAACAAAAGATTCAAATTTTTTGCTTGCCAAACATAAGTGCTGCTTCTCTAAATAGAGAAGTTCCACCCGCGAATAGTGATTAAGTATGATGCATAATCTGTTCATGTCACTCATACAAAACCGTTGGTCTAATAAATTCGAGCTAGCCTATCAATATATTTACCAAAAAGTTAAAAAAATTAGATATATACATAATTACATATCAAGAAAAACTTGAGAAACTGAGAGAAAGTTGTAGACCAAGTGAAACATGATTAGATAAACAATCAAGCACCACAAATAAAATAGCAAATGCACCATAAAACGCAAATAATCTTAATACTCAAATTGCACAAATGCTTACGAGAAATGAGAAGAATTTCCCTTACCTTTTGTATCTGATGCAACATAAATATCAGTCCAAAGCAGGCCAGTATTCCGCCGAAATATAATCAATGATAACTTCATAGGGTGTGGCATCTTTTGTAACTCCATTGCATTAATAGCTTGATGATCACTTCATAATAATCCATCTTTTCCTCGATTTTGCAACTTTTGGTCCACTTTTTTTTATATATTTTTGCAATTTTGGGTGTAAATTCTTGGTTGTAAAATAAATCATATGAGCCTGCCTCGATAAATCTTTGCGCAATCATTTCAGCTAGGAGCACTCTAAAATATTTTACTCCGAAATTGCAAAAATCAAAAAAAAAAAGAGAGCTGAAGTCGTAAAATCCAAAAAAACAAGGTGGATTTTCAATTGGCCAGAAACATTGGAGACCATCCTTGAGCAACCCTTTCTGAATAGGGGTAAAAGGAGACGCTTCACATGTACAAGAGCCAAAGTTTAGTAATTTCCTGTTTCCAACTAAGAACTATCTTTATGAACTGGAGAAGGAACCACAAGTAGTCTTCCGATACCCATGTACTCTTCAGCAAAGCCATCATCATTTTTAGATAACATATCTTTCAAACCACATTCGACATTCCGGTTTCTTAATACCCAAAACCTCGGCTTAATCTTCTTGTCTAATGAATAGCTGAAATACCTCGGATACTCCACGATTTCCTTTAAAGGCCTCTTCATGGTGTTCAAAAGGAATTCGAGCTTCGGTTTCATGACAACTTCAATGCTATATCCAAGAAGAGGAGAGAATCTATATATCATGGAACATACTTCTTTTCTAGACAGTCCGATTGTCATTAGATAATTCATTCTGCAATTCATGGGCAACAAACAGAAAAAAAAATAAAAAAAAATTAGGGCAAGTAAATGATTGTTGAATGAAGGAAAAAGAAATAAAAATTCTATACGAGGATCTCTTATTAGATGATCTTATGAAGTCGGCATCCCAGAATATTCTACCACTTTGTCCTTAAATTACAATGTCCACCACCCCTTTTGCTCATTTAAAAGTTTACTTTTTAAACAGTCCGCATCCAAGGCCCCTCATATGTTCATCTGAAAGGACCTCATTGTTGAATTTTGGGCCCTGGGGAAAGGGATAAGAAAAAGGGGAGGTAATTTTTCAATGAGATATATATGTTCATATTCCTGAAAATTTATTTTTTACATATGTAGTAAGTACGTGAAAAGATGTTTTGCAGATTTCACATTGCTACTAAAATATCAGATTTCATCGAGGTATATAGGTGAAAAAAAAAAAAGATTTTCAGAGAGAAAGATATACATAAAAGCACCATCAGGATATTGATAAATACCATCAAACAACTACAAATCCACCACAAGTTTGCAAAGGTTGAAAACAAACTATTTTAGAGTTCCATCTAATCATCCTACTGCTGTTATTACCTTGGTAGTAATGTATTATTTATATCCAACAAAAGAAGCTCTGGATATTTTCTGATAATCCGAGGAAGGTGGTTGCTTGAAATGCCAAATTTGATTAGGAATTCAATTTTCTTCTTGAGAGTATTATCGACGCTTGCAGCGAATATTTCTGGGCAGCGACATAAAATCCTCCCTATTTTTCTATGATCAAAACCCATTTCTTCCAAAAGAGAAACCACCTAAAAGAACAAAACATATTCAGGAGACATGAAAAGACATGATATTTTATAATGCATAAACAAAATTTCACAAGCAGAAAGTAGATGTCGCAAAATTTAACCAATGATGATTAAATAGATCATCATACGATTCAGACCTGAAGAAATTCATCAGGCTTTCTAAGTAACAACTGTGGACTTGAAGTAATTACTGGCACTAGCATTTTCTTAGTAACACCTAAACCACTAAATTGCTCCATGATTGACTTCATCTTTTGAGTTGAACAGCCCAATATGTGGGGCCAACTTCTGACAGCTTTTTCAACAATCGAGTTAAGAACCTGAAATCAAATGACATGTAAACAATTCACTAAAAGCAGATAAATGATCAAGGCAAAGTAAAAAAGAAAGGAAGAGGACTGCAATGTAATGCAAGTTCGCAATATATAGAAAAGTATTACCAGCAATAAACAGAAACATGCGTAAGTAGGAATTCTTAAACCTAGAGCGCAAAAAATTAGGAGAAATCTTCAAAAAAATAACCTGTTGCTATATAGGCCCTTTGCATCTTAACACCCTGGGGTTTAAAGTGCTCCACTTTACCCTCTGTAGTTATTGTTTTAGGGCATTAACAGTTTTATTAACCTAACCATGCTACAGTATGAAATGATGCTATGTGTGTGCAAGAAAGATAAATGATGGTCATTTTATTGAACATTTTGTCTGTTAGAATCTAGCATCTGATTGAAATAGTAGACTGGAAATATCGAACAAAAAAATGCAAGCTAAACAAAATGTATAAATGTAAGAAAGATCTCCTGTATTCTCACTGACTTGAAAAGGAACGTTGTTTGAATTGATGCTACCTTTTCTCCTTTGAAGTATGCAAGTATCTCTGAGTAGTTCTCTTGAATGCTTGTTGAAAGAATCCATGGGTATTTCATCAACATACTAGCAATGTCTTTTTCTTCCACACCTGCCTAGAGCAATGAGACATATGAAATGAGCCTAAGGACACCATGTAGAATGACTTGGAAACTTCTAACCATGTCTAGTCAATTCTTCAGAAAATTATGATTTCTTGCCCAATCAAAAAAACAAACATCATAGTATCACATAAACGACAAACAAGCATCAAATGTGAAATGGATATAGGTAATTTGATTTGCCGTAAGAACTTCGTTCTCAAAGGCATCAATTGACATAAAAAATGGCATCTTACAAGTAAAAGGCAGCATTCTCCATGATAAATAAAAATTTCCTTTATCCATACAGAGAACATATCCTACGAGTAAATCCAGAGAAGAAAATAGTTGAAAGGGCATCTTTTAGTCAATACCTTCTCGAGTGCGTGCATTCTTGGCTTGAGATCCCTCTCAATATCGTACAAAAGGATGGGAGGAAATGTCAGGAGAATAGCTGAAATCTCTGACTTAGGAATACCGGAATCTTCTAGAAAATAGACCAACGGTTCCAAATGCTTTTCTTTTGAACGTGAAAGAAGCCTTGGAAAAGATTCTATTAGGTACGGGAAGGAGGCATTTTCATGCCCCAACATGTTCAACCCTCCATGTCTTGCCTCCATCTGTGTGACCATGAGAGATTAAATAGATAACAAGTTTACACAAACTATATGCAAGAAAGTGCTTCTACATATACATCCAGCAAAATCATCTCTTCACTGTATACCCTAGAAAAATCAGAATTTCCTTATAATTATATACACCTTAATCTTGCAGTTTCATAAAATAATACCTGTGTCTTAAGAACAAGAGTATGTACATAAGATGTTAAGATTTTAAGGGCGATGTGCATGATGTGGCATGCACATACACGTAGAAGAGATTCCAGGTGTGTATATACACGTAAAGACCTTCAGAATTCGAAAGAAATAGAAAGCATGTTATGCAACAACATAGCAGCTTACCTTTTCAAAGAACGATAAAGTACTTTGGATGTCCTCATCTGCATGTATTGAGAAGTGTAGCATCATGCGTTTAGCATTTCTTCCTGTAAGTACCTCACTGCCACTGCTCGAAAATAACATCTCTTTTACAAACATAACCTATAAATATCCGCAATAATTAAAAAAGAGAAAGAACCATGCAAATACATTGACCAACCTAAAATCTTGGAAAGTCATACCAATTCAGCACATCAAGCGAAATTTTCTTCGCAGGGACAAAACAGTAAAAATGACAAGAAGCTTACCAAAAAGGCAAAAAGTGATGTATTTTCTTTCTATAGAGGGTAGCATGATGCCAGGTGAAACTTTGAAATTATTAATTTAAAAAGTAAGAGAAATGAAAAGGCGTCTTACAGACGTGAAGACACAATATCAGGAAAGTATGTAACCCACAGATTAAACGGCCTACTCTTGTCCTTCATGATGTTCTAAATAGTAATTATAAACAGAAATTTAGTTCCGGCAGCCAAAGAGCCACATTCAGTTGGTCTTTTGGCCGAACCACCAAATTTTGCAAAATTCCATCATAGCAAGAAGATGCAAAAATATCACAATAAGCAACACGATTCCATCGTTCTCTTATCCCTGACTGGAAAGATGTCATCACCAGCTTGAAGGAAAATGATAGCAAGAGCGGAAAGAAGCCTCAAACAGGGAAGGATGAAAAGAAGAAACGAAAATTATGGTTAACGCAAATTTTAGCCTCCTAATGCCCATGTACAATACCCAACAGAGAAGAAACGAGCCGCTTAACCATTTAACTTGATGAATGCATACACTTATCTGGTACTGTTAAGCAGGTAAAGAGCGTTCTACGTTTCACCCCCTTTTAACTTGGCATCTAAAGAAGCAGCACCCAGGCATTTGGTATGTGGCATGCAAATAGTCTAAGAGTATCTGACCTAGTCAGAAGCCAAAACGATTGTCTACGACCCAGAAACCCAAAACTTTAATTTACACTTCTGCTTCTACTGCAGTAGACGGATTTTGCATTCGGTCTTACGAAAAATTACTAGTTCTTTTCTAAACAACTCTACTCAAAAGCACTTCTATGGAAGCAATAACCACACTGAGGCCAAGCTTAATCCACCAGATAAAACCAATCAACTAACATACCAATTCAATTCAACTTGAAATAAGCATCAAGTTGAGAGCTTTACCTTATCGATGATCTCCGGAAGACTCTGCAACGAAAGGTACCTAGCAATGAGCATCGCCGAAGAGAGCTTAAGTCCGACACTCTCGAGAAACGGAAGCATCCCCTTATCACCTTTACTCTTCGCCATGTAATACACCTTGCTCTTCAAATCAAAGCTACTTAAATCCCCCTTTTCTCCTCCCTCATCGATTCCAGAGCTCCACGAACCCCACAGGCCATGATCATCCAGCTCTCGAACGCTCGCCAAGAGCATGTCGATGTACTTCGGCGAGTTCGAAGAGATACGGATCGAATCCTCTTCGGAGGCTCCGAATTCGCGCAGGAGATCGACGAGGGCTTCCCGCGCCTCCTCGGCGGCGACCGGGATAGGGTCCCGGCCATGTGGAGCTGCGGAGGAGCGAGGAAGGGGGTTTCGGAAGCGGATTGGGCGGAGATTGAAGCGGGATTGGTAGGGTTTAGGGTTGGGAGAGGGATTGGGAGAGGAAGTGGGGGAGAAGGGGAGATTTGTGGGGCGAATGCGACGGATCGAAGGGGAGAACGTTAGGGTTGATGGGGTTGGAGAGAGAAGCGGAGCTCGAGAGGCCATGGCTCCTCGATCACGTCTCCTCTTCGCTACGGTTTGAGAAAAACCCTAAACCCTCGACCCTAGCTCGCGGTTGGAATTGGCGAGTAAATTGTACTTCTAGTCCCTTAACTTTTGCCTAATTTTACTTTTGGTCCTTCATCTTTTAAGTTCAAAATGGGGATACTATTTTTTTTAAAAAAATTATTCTAATTTTGTGTATAATTTTAATTAATTATCTGATAACTCACTTTTTAAGATCTAGAACAATTGTTCATATACTCCCGAAAAATTTTCGACTTTATAATTTACCCCTTTTAAAAAGCTAATATTAAAAATACTCTTCTTACGTTTTAAGTTATTTTAAATATACAGTTTAATTCTGTCAGTAAAGTATAAGTAATAACGGTTATTTCTATAAAATTATTATTTGACCATTTCAAATATATCTTTTTACCATAATAATTTTTTTTTATTTGCCTTTCAGTTAGGGGCAAAAGAAGTATTTTGATTTTTCGTCTTTTCAAATATATTAAAAATAAAAATAAGAGTAAATTAAATATTTTTGAAGTTTTGAGAGGTATATAGTTAATTATTTTTTATCTTTATATTCGTGCAGGAATCAATTTTTTACTATATTTTATATTTTAATTACATTATTCTCTATTCAAAAATTGAGATGTTAAGTTAAAATTATTAGATGGATATATTCATAGTGTAAAAATATACAAATGAATTGAATATAAGCCAAAAAAAAAAATTTGAAAGCAAGAATTAAAATAAAATATCAGTAAAAATTATGAAGCTAAAGTGAAATATTGTTAAAAGTTAAAAGAAAAATTGGCATTGAATAGAAATGCAAGGATCGAGATAAAATTCGAGATAAGTTTAGGGGCTAGTTTGAATATGTCCAATTAAGGTTAGTTTCATGTGTTTCGAATCTTTCGATCCATTAGATATTTTACGGGGACCACATCAAAAATTAAGAATTTGTACAGGTGTTTATTCGATAAAAAGCCCCTCTCTCTCCTCTCTCTCTCTCTCTCTCTCTCTCTCTCTTCGCTACGTGCGTGTCTCTCTATCTCTGAGGTTCTCTCTCTCTCTCTCTCTCTCTCTCTTCGCTACGTGCGCGTCTCTCTATCTCTGAGGTTCTCTCTCTCTCTCTCTCTCTCTCTCTCTCTCTCTCTCTCGCGGCAAGGCGAACGGGGCGCTAGGGTTTCGACAACCTCTCCAACTTGCAGAGGCCCTGGTGAGGCGCTAGGGTTTCTTGGCGCTCTTCGATTCCCAGGTATTGCATCTTGTTAGGGTTTCGTTGCAGCTTCATCTAATCTCTCTTCTTCTTCTTCTTCGGATCCCTGATACTCTGTTAGGGTTGCATTAATCTACGTGATACGCTTTGAAACGAACAGCACAAGGAAGCTCATTTTTATTTGCGAAGTGATTAGGGNTCACTGATCAATTTAGTAAAAAAATCCCCAATTTAATATTTTTTATTCATTCCCCTATAACTTTTGATTTGTTTTTTTTGAATTGAATGATTTTGGTGAATTAAATTGGGGATTTTTTTACTAAATTGATCAGTGATTCCATCAAATTTACTGGTTTTAATCATGCTTAGTAAATGGAACTGGAACAAATAACAGGTAATAGCTAACAGAGTAGCTAAATTAACAAAATTTTCAACTTGACCAACTAGAAAAAATCAATTCAAAAAAAAAAAAAAATCAGAAGTTAAGGTGGCGACAATAAAAAAAATAAATAAATAAATTTGAGGGGGCTATTTCTCTCATTTTTACCTAATTTTCTATGATTTATTTCTCAAATGGAGTAGCCACTTCTTAGGCTTTAAGCCTAATGTAGGAACCAAAAGTATGAAAGGTTTCTTAAGAAGAGAAGAACTTGAATGTGGACATTGCGACATCTATTTCTAATGCCAGATCCTACATATTTCAGCTATTTTTCCTGCATTTTTTTAAGATAAAAACATCCAAACGTAACCTGAACATTGGGTAAAATAATGTTCTGCCAAGTACCTGAATATTCTTTTTGGTTAAAGAATTTGGTGTTAGAAAAGGATTCAGCAGACCATTAAATTCTGATTGAGAGGTATGTAAATTACACATATTGCAATATTAGGTATTACGACCAAAGCTTTTGAAACTCAAGTATAATTGCGAAATACCATATAGTTCAGCTAAGGTTTGTATGCTTTTTAGCTTTCTTTTATTTTGAATGTTTTGTGAATAATTGTGGCTTATTCTTCTCATGCTCATTTTGTTCCATCTTTTTATCCAGCGTAAAGCACACACGAAGTAATGGCCTGGAGGGTGTTAAGGAAAAAGGTTAGCTTGTCGCTCTTTGACAATTATGTTAGATTTGCTTCACAATTCACATGTAGATTTTAGTTATTAAATTGTTTTGGAAAACCAGTATGATAAAGTTTTTGCACACTTCATCCATATCCAGCTTGGTCTGATTACTGACTTTTGAAAAGGAAGTTAAACTATATATGCTTCTTCTTTTTATTGTTTTTTCTTTTTGGCCAAGATGATATTGTATATCACAAGATTTACTTTCTGGAGACCTCCTTTTCTTTACGTTGTCAGTTGGACTTTTCCTATTAGAATTTGTCTCTTTCCTCTGTATAGTCAGTTAATACACCAATGTGTAATTTAGTAAAGCTCAAATTCGAATTTTTTGTTGGAAAAATCTGATTATTGAACTACCCTGAGATTACTCCTGTATAACCATCTATGCACACGCATGCATGTACACTTGTATACACATATCATTTGAAAATTTGAGCTCATCTATGCCTTTAAAAAACTTACAAAAATGCAAATAAAACTATACCAACTTCCCCTTTAAGTTGGTTAAATCTTCAAGATAAGATAGCGAATTTTTGTAAGAAGCTGCACTTTAGAGGTTGCTTGGATTCTACAGTGGTATGCATATAAACTGATGATTTTGCCAGAATATGCATGTAAACCACACTTTTAAATTTACTTATGTGAGAACAATAAGAAAGCATATGTTATCAAGTGCAACTCTAAGGCTTTCCAGATTAAATAAAGTCCTTGATCTGGAAGCAGGGTCTGATTTTTGTGTGGAGTTTTCTTGATCTTGTGCAACCTTTGGTCAGTGTACCTTTTTGTCATCCTGTTGATATTTCTCTTGTAATACTCTGACAGTTGATTACTTAAACTGCTTTTTTGCTTTGAGGAAAAGTCATCATTTTCTTTTGTTGTCCCTTTTTCAGGGTTTCCATGCATATTTAATGAATGTCTCTCCCTTTACAACTCAGGGATTTCCCTCCAGTTCTCTTAGAAATTTGCCAGGCGAGCTACTGAATACTTACTGGATTTAGCTATCAGAATTAAGCACCTATGATCTTATTTATTCTCCCATACAGATATAATTCAAATAACAGGAACATAGTCTGAATTGCTATATTATACTGTTTACTGTGTTGCAGATATTTTTATCCAACTTAGACATCGCGGTGCTGCTGGTTATAAGGTTTTGAGTAACAATTCCACTATCCGGTGTGTTCACCTGTGTGTTGCTCATATAAATGTTTATTACATTCGTTCTTGCTTTAAATAAAATATATACTCTTTTTTTGTTTTACACAAAGTAATCATGGCATTTTGACTTTGGAAAACTAACTCCGCTACTGAAATTGCGTTGGTATGCCACATTTAGTACTCTTTTGTATTATTAGAGTAGAGAAGAGCATTGGATACAACTGCCAGTGCCAAAACATGGGAATGTTTTTACATCCTCTCCTTTTGTAAATTATTTGGTTGCAAAGTGTCGCATTTTGACTTTGAAAACTAACTCCGCTACTGAAATTGCATTGGTATGCCACCTTTATTACTCTTTTGTATTATTAGAGTAGAGAAGAGCATTGGATACAGCTCAGTGCCAAAACATGGGAATGTTTTTACATCCTCTCCTTTTGTAAATTATTTGGTTGCAAAGTGATGTTTGAGTAGTCAGTGGAGCTGTCCAAAGAAGCTCTTAACAACATTTAATTACGATCATTTTAATAACTTTTAGAACGAAGCTGGAAGTTTACACTTCAGATTTGAACCTCTGCTTTAGGGTCTACATACCCATAGTGGCTTCCTGCTCTTGCTAGACACTCTAGATTTTAAATTATTGAACACTTGGCTTTTGCTTCTCAAGTGGACTAGTTGTTTCAAAGCGGGGCCAATAAGGCCATAATTATAACATAATGAAGAATCATGAAAATAGGAATATTTATTTTAATATGTAACATCATAATGTTTGAGAGTATTACCACTGTTGCTCAAGTTAATTTAGGAATATAACTAAACTCTAATCAGGATAATAGACATCAGGATTTTTTTTAAAATTATTATTATTGACAGCTAATGGAGAGCTTGAGATGCAAACATTGTCGCGTGATTTTAGTTGGTCAGAGTCCTTGCATAATTTGAGATTTCCGATTTGGAGTTTTCTGCTGGCATTTTTTACAGTTACACTACTAAGATTACTTTTTCACAAAACTTCAGAAATTGTGCATATCCCTTCAAAGTTTGTATTTGCAAACATACGAGTATACCACTTAGAACCTCACTTATTTCAGTGCATGCCTCATCTAGAAAAATCTGTACAAAAAGAGTTTTTCCATATTTGCAACGGATGGGCATGAATACAATGAATTACAATTCTCAAGGTCTCATATGCAAATACCAATTTTTCTAGGGTAGTGCAGTTTCACATATTTGCAGGGGGTATTTATATGCCAAAGACCATTTTTGTACCATTTTCTCGGACTGAAATAGTTCTGACATATGGTGACAATGTTTCCTTAAAATAGGAGCTTTCATGCAAGTCTCGATCTGTTAGCATGGAGAAGGCAAACGGAAGAAGCTCCTGGCTTAAAAATGCCCAAAAAAGAGAAACGAGTCAGAAAAGAAAATAGGACCCAAGCACCTGTTGAAGCACCATATGTTCCCCCAAAACCAAAATTACCTACCAAATCCTCTCCAGATAAAACCATTGAAATTTTTGAAGGAATGACAATACTTGAGCTCGCTAAGCGAACTGGTGTAACTATCAGCGCAATTCAAGACATACTCATAAATGTTGGTGAAAAAGTTGACTCGGAGTTTGATGCCGTCAGCATCGATGTTGCTGAGTTGGTTGCGATGGTATGAGTCAACTTCCCCTTTTTTCATTACTTGATTCGCTGAAAACTGTTACTAGCTGGATCAATTTGCCACGATTTCTTATGCTACATATAATGTTCAAGTATTGATTATAATGAAAAGATATAATGTATAGAGACCTCCTAAGCGATAGCCCATTTTGAAGAAGACTCCCAAGTTCCCAACTTTATTTCTTTTGATTGACATTCCTTGCTAGTTTTGATTACTGACTTCTATAGGTTGAATTAGTGATTTCGTGTAAAATTAATGTCTCTATTAGCTAACGGTTGATATTTGTTAACCAAATCTACAGTTTTGCCGGATAAAATGGCACGCAGGGTGAAATTAATGGGATCCTCACTTCACTCAACTCAAATAAGCATAAGTGGAGAAGACTTGAGGGATCTATTTGAAATTGGTCTGTAGTCAAGGAGGTCTCTCTCTATATAGTTTAAAAAAATAAAAACTTGGCCTTTTTATCAATCTCTGCCATGCTTTTCCTTTTAAATGATGGGATATTGGAATCATATTTATTATTGCATTCATCATTTCTTTCATAGGAAGTAGGGGTCAATGTTCGAAGGTTACATTCTGACGAAGGCGCGGTGCTCCAACCGCGACCACCTGTTGTGACAGTTATGGGCCATGTTGATCACGGCAAAACCTCACTACTTGACTCCCTACGCCAAACATCCGTTGCAGCCAAGGAAGCTGGTGGGATTACCCAACACTTGGGTGCTTTTGTTGTCAGCATGCCATCTGGCTCCTCCATCACATTCCTAGACACCCCAGGCCATGCCGCCTTCAGTGCCATGCGGGCGAGAGGGGCTGCCATCACCGATATAGTAGTGCTTGTTGTTGCAGCTGATGATGGTGTCATGCCTCAAACCTTGGAAGCCATTTCCCATGCAAAAGCAGCTAATGTTCCGATCGTGGTTGCAATAAACAAGTGCGATAAGCCAGCAGCCGATCCTGAAAGGGTCAGGATTCAGCTTGGTTCAGAAGGGGTTTTGCTAGAGGATTTGGGCGGTGACGTGCAGGTTGTTGAGGTTTCTGCCGTGAAAAGAAGTGGTTTGGACAAGTTAGAAGAGGCTTTGCTTCTGCAGGCTGAGATGATGGACCTTAAGGCCCGAATTGATGGGCCAGCACAAGCCTATGTGGTGGAAGCGAGACTCGATAGGGGTAGAGGCCCGTTGGCTACTGCTATTGTCAAGTCGGGGACTTTATTGTGTGGGCAGTATGTTGTTGTAGGTGCGGAGTGGGGGAAGATAAGAGCGATTAGGGATATGATGGGGGAAGTTATAACTGATTCTGCATGCCCCTCAACACCAGTTGAGATCGAAGGGCTGAGAGGTCTTCCGATGGCTGGTGACGATGTTGTTGTTGTCTATTCTGAAGAAAGGGCAAGAATTCTTAGTCAAGGGAGGAAGAAGAAGTTGGAGAAAGATAAGGTTAGAAAAAAGATTAACGAGGAGAAGATGGAGGACGAGCCAGAAAATTCAGAAGAAGAGCCTGTTAAAAGGGTTGAGTTGCCGATTATTGTAAAAGCTGATGTACAAGGTACCGTTCAAGCAGTTACGGATGCATTGAGAAGTCTTAATAGCCCTCAGGTACTTGCTAATTGTGCTAAACTATCCAAACTCTGTGTGAAAGATGTTGATCTTATTTAATATTTCTGGTACTAATCATCAGTACATTCTATGAATAATTTTATAACCTGTTGGTCATTTTAAGAGTGATACTGGAGTTTTAACAGATGTTATTTATTACCTAACCTTTTGTTACTCTTAGTTTCAGAAAATCTGTCGAGTTCTCTCAGTATTCTAAGAGTTTCTGTTAAAAAGTTTTAGATTACTTCAGTAAGTAACAGAATTTGGTTTAGGAGTCAGAATATTCTGTCAAAAGAGTTTCCAGTACTGTTATGTTCTGAGGAAACGGTACGCAAACATGCTGTACCATTATATAGGAAGACCGAAAGGTTTAAAGTTCAGACACCCAGTCTAAACCTTTCTGGTACATGGCTGTTCACTGAGGTTTGGTTCGTTTCCTTTGTTAGTGTCTCATAGTCTTAGATATCAAACATGTCATATTGCCGTTATCTTATAATGGATACACTATTTTGAGTTGAATGGATGTATGGTGAAGGTTTTGCATGTTCACATTTTCTAACTGATTATCAAGATCGAGTACTGTTAATCCATATCTCATTAGTCTTTTGTGGATAATTGTTTATATAATTTATTCTAGGTTTTATTATATTTTTGCTCCTTATGGAGCCATAGAAGCATCCTTTTGTGTTTGAGCGTGCTAAGAAGTAAACGGCTTTTACGCATTTTGTATGGAAATTTGTTTTCCCTGTTTGATTTTTTTCTGTGTCCAGGTTTTTGTGAATATTGTTCATGTTGGCGTGGGTCCTATAGGCCAATCTGATATTGATATGGCCCAAGCTTGTGGCGCATGCATTGTTGGTTTTAACATTCGCAATCCTCCAAGCGCCATCAGTCTTGCTTGCAATCAGGCCAAAATTAAGGTACTCATTTGATTCTGTGGGTATAATTTTCACATTTCTAGCTGCTTTTGCTACTCATGTTGATTTTCATAGTTGTATTAGGAATCTGGAACTACTATGATGAGAAGGTATTAATGTAAACTGGTAATTTTTGCAATACAAATGAAGATTAATTGCTTCGGAAGATTGGCATTGATTGCTTATCATTTCTGCAGAGTTAAAGAAGTTTGAAGCGCATGATGTGGCTGGAATTAGGCTTTCTTCTTTTTTATCCCTAGTAATCTTATTGTCATTTTTTTTTTATTGTTTTTGTTCCAGATATGCCTGCATAGGGTAATTTACCATCTCTTGGAGGATATCGGCAAACTGATTGTTGAAAAGGCACCGGGGACTTCCGAGACTCAAGTAGCTGGTGAGGCCGAGGTTCTAAGTATCTTTGAGCTCAAAGGCCGCAGCAAGTCGAAAGGGCCGGATGTCAAAATTGCGGGTTGCCGGATAACGGATGGCCGCTTCACTAAATCCGCGACGATGCGGCTATTGAGGAGCGGAGAAGTGGTTTTCGAGGGCTCGTGTGCGTCTCTAAAGCGAGAGAAGCAGGATGTCGAAGCTGTCGGGAAGGGTAGCGACTGTGGATTGGTTATCCAGGACTGCGACGATTTTCGTGTTGGGGATATTATTCAGTGCTTGGAACGGGTGGTCAGAAAGCCTAAGTTCATTACTTCGGAGAGCGGTGCAGTGCGGATAGAATGCTGAGTATCTGCAGGATTCCCATTCTCTTGCATATACACACCCTGCAGTTATGCAAAAGTGCTCAACCGCTTCTGCGAAATTGGTATTCGCCATGGGTATTCATGCAACAATCATTTTCACACATATGGAAGCAAATCCAAATAAAGACAGTTTTTAGAGGCGCGCGTGCAAATACCCACTTTGCTAGGGTATTTGCCGATCTCTCATATTTGCAGGGTTTATATATGCGAAAGGCCTCTATATAAACTAAGCCTCTAGGAACGGACATCCAATTCTACTTGGTTATATCACTATTTGTTAACTTTCTTGCGGTTCGGCTCTGAGAAGTGCAGAATTGCTATTACCATCCCCTCAGACTCCGATAGGTTTGAACTGTCTCCATGTCTCAATGTGTTCTTCAAGTTCTCATCCTTTTTGCCTCCTTATACAGATATAGGTTATTGACATGTATATTATGATATATATTCAGGTTTTTGGGAGGAAAATTAAGCATCCTCTTGAGTTTTGTTAGGTTTCTAATAATAATTTAAATTTACTTCACAGCAATTTTGGCTTGTATAAACCATTGTTAATGATTATCAACCTCTTTCTATTTGTGCGCTTGCCGATATATTCTGTTTCAAAGTAAGGGCTGAATGACAATTTTGACTGAGTTAATTAAGTTTAGGTCTGTTCACTCTTGAATTTATTTGAAATTTAATGCGGTATTTTCTCTGGAATCATGTGATATTGCAATTGCAATGGCATATTCTTTTTGTGAAGTTACACTTTTATTTATGCTTATTACTAATTTTGTTTGGAATTATTGAACTAAAACTACTAGAGCTTATTGGTTATTATAGTTTTTTGCCGCAAAAGGCTTCAAACTTTTTCTACTTGCAAATGTGTTTATAGGCGGTTGTCGCCAAGAGCAGAAGTAAAAGTGCGGTCAAACAGAAGAGATATGTATTTGGTAAACAGCACAGTATGTACTTGGTGTCTGTGTGTCCTACTTTTGTTGTAGCCTTGTTTTTACTTCTGCTTTTGCTTTCAGTGGCACTGACTCTTTGGCAAATAGAGAGCTTAAAAAATACTACTATAGTGGAAAAAGAAATGGGAAAGGAAATGAGATTTCGAGCTCTAAATATAGGTCTGATTTTGAAAAGCCTTGGCTTCTATTATAGGGCCAGTTGTTACATTGATGAAGTGCTCCTTTTATTAAGGGCCGTTTGGTTGCATGTAGTTGTAAATGCACGGCAGTTATAACTATATACAGATATAAATTTGGTGTTTGGTTTGATGTATTTAATTTCAATTGCTGCAGTAGGAACTATAGGAGGTCTAATTGTAGCACAGTTGGAACTACACTCAACTCGGCCACAGTTTCAACTGCAGCAGTTGGAGAGAGTAACTTTAAGTAAAAAATAAGCTTACTTCTTTAATTATTTCTTAACTAAAAATAAATTTTTTTTTTATATTTAAGGTAATCTCATCATCATATATATAAAACGATAAAAGTTCAAAAATTATTTCTCAACTACATTCAACCGAATAAATTATTTGTAGTTGTAGCGCTTTCTATTATATCCAACTAAATAAAATGCATGTAATTACAACTGCATACATTTTCAATTACATTGCATCTATAATTACATATAACCAGACGGCCCTTAATATTATTCAAACAATACTTTAAACATTACTACATTGCAGAGTAGAAGCAGGGACAAAGAGGCCCTTAATAATTTTTTTGTTTTTTTTATAATAGGGAGAATGTATTTGTTAATTGTGATGTATAGCTCGATCATTCAATAATGGTCATTTTCATCCAACCTAAGTTATATATACCAAAAATGATTCCCATGTTGTGCTAATTTTTGGGTCAACAATACATAATGTTTAGTGTTGTTGAGTTCAGATATTTCTCAATAACTTCATGTTGTACTAGCAATGTACCCGCACTTTGCAGCAGGTGCGATATTTAAGTTCATAATTATTATATTATATGTTATGTAAAGTCATTAATAGAGTCAAATAAAACTGCTAATTTTTATATATATCTCTTATTTGGATAGAGAGAAAAGAACATTAAATAAAAATTAAAGTCAGAGAAAGAGCACTTTCAAACTTACAAATATAGCATATTTTAATCATAATATAAAAAATAAAAATTAAAGATTTTTAAAAATGTATAATTAAATTCAAGTTTAAAATTGTTTTAAAGATTCATATTTTTTGTTTGGGAAAAGAGAAAAAAGAGAGCATTAAATTAAAAATTAAACTAAGGGAGAGAGAAAAGCAGTATGCACATTTCTCGGTGAGAGAAAAAAAATATATGAACATTAAAATTAAGTAAAAATTAAGAGAGAAAGTACAATAGGGATTTAAAATTTTAATTTTTGAAGTTGAAAATTTGGTAATTAATATTATAAATTGTAAAATTTAAAATTTCGATGCCCAAAATTTAAAATTTTATAATATAAAATTTTAAAACCCTATATATATAGGTAGGGAGAGAGAGAGGAGGGGAGGGTGGTTTACGGTGCACTTCTTTAATATAGAAAAATATATATATAATAGATACGCCTAAGATCCCCCCATGGACTATACATATGTCCACAATCAACGATCTATGGTGCACTAGGTGCATCGAAGATATATAGCTTGTGAATATGTGGCAGCACAATAACATAACTCCGCTGGCTTTGGTCTATGGTGCACCAAAAACAGTTCACAGACACGTGATAGCATAATACTATATCTCCACGGATTTTAGTATATAGTAATAGATTCAATCGTATTTAGGTCGTGTTATGGAATCTAGTCCATAATTATCTTTTTTGAGAGATAGGTAGTACGCTACCCCCTTCGTTTATTTCATTTAGAAATAAACTTAGCTGGAAATGTGAATCAACTAGGATTCGAACCTAGGTCTCGGGTACCAACCACCAAGCTCTTTGCCACTTGCTCTAGTCCATAATTATCACCCCCTAACAAGTGATTTTTTAGCCTTTTTGGTAAAAGTATGCTATGCCAAACTTATCAAGAACAAAAATAACCAATGGCAATGGCATGATTAGATTCAAAACTAACGTAAAGCCCAAATAAGAGACCACAAAAAAAAAGAGATTTCATTCTTGTTGTAAATGAATAGTCAGGTACTACTGGAGTGACAGTTCATGTTAATAGGAAGCATGAAAAGGTCATGCTAGTCTCGCACTCGTCCCATCATTCGAGTTCCATAATGAAAAGTACCATTAAAAATAGTCATTTTATTAAAAGAAAAGATACATTGAATCTGATCAAATACATTGAATTTGAGTTTAACAAAAAAAAAAAAAAAAAAAAGCAGTGCGATGTAAATGAAAAGTCGGATACTACTGGAGCAACAGTTCATGTTAATAGAAAGCATGAAAAGGTCATGCTAGTCTCGCACTCGTCCCATCATTCGAGTTCGACAATGAAAAGTATCACTAAAAATAGTCACTTTACTAAGAAAAAAAGATATATTGAATCTGATCAAATACAATAAATTTGAGTTCAACAAAAATAAAATAAAAAAAAGCAGTGCGACAAGTCATGTTAGACTTGCTGCTACTTTTTTAGTTATCATAGTTTGGCAATAGAAAGTGATGTTATATGCTTTTACTGTAAAAAAGAGAAGATGCATTGAATTTAGTCAAAGTACGTTGAATCTTACTTCCACAATAATGCGACAAGCTATGCTAGAGTTGCTAGTCCTGCGTTTGTACAGTTACTTAAAGAGTTCCATAATAGAAAGTGATATTAAAGATGGACAAATCTTTACTAGAAGACTATGAGATACATTGAAATCTAACTTTTTTTTACCATATTTATGCTCTTTTATTTACGAAATATAACTAATATGGTCATTAAGTTTCTTATTAACCTCTAACATTGCATCTTTTTAAGGAAAATGAGAAGAAGAGCATGCTCGCCGTGCAAGCCCCGCAAAACGCGATTATGGGCTCAACCATGATGGCCGCGACATCCATCCTCCTCTTATCGGGCGTTGCCGCCTTGATAAGCAAAAGAATTTAGAATGCACCGAATATATTACTGATGTAGTATCCTCAACCAATGAGATACATCCCATCATGATTAATAGAAACATATTTTTATTGTACTTTTCTCTTAAATAGAGAGATATGGTTGACTTGTTACTGATTATGTGGTGCAAGTGTGATACAGTAGACTTTCTCCTAATAAGCAATACATACTACATCTAGAAGCCCCTCAGCAACACTGTATATGGTGTTTGCCGTGAACTTGTCGTCGCGATAAAATACATTTTATTGTGGGTATATTTGGGCCAGTGGTGGTGTTCTTGTGCTATGTTAGCATGATTCCAATGTTGTACTATGTAGTAGATATTGTACATTTGATTATCAAATCATCAATGTTGTGTACATTGTTATATTACTTCTATATTAACAACGCATCAATATTTAGTCAGCTAAATTATCTTGTGAGATTTGATTGCAACAATTTAAAACATTCGAACTGGAAATTACAACAAATTAAAGTTTGAGAAATAGTGCCGCATGCGTTTATAATTATAGGAGCCAAAGTGTAATTTGGCCTTTGTTATGTGCATATTGAGAATTTATATTTGTTCAAAGAAGTTCAAAGAAGAAGCAAATTCTGTTTTCTGCAAAGTAAAGCATGAATATTTATAGAGCTAACAAAGTAGGGAGCATTTTGCTATCCATGTATAAAAAGAAGATTCAATGCATGTAGCATGATACATGAAGTCATGGACCTTCCCATTAAGTTGAAGAAAAGCTCATCAAAAGATCAATTTCATTTAAAAAACCCTACTAAAAAGCATGAGAAATAGAAAGGGGTGACCTTGACCCAATGCACAAAACTCACTATCCGAAGGGCGAATCGTACGCGGCATTACTCCGATTCACCACGAGAGGCCACCGCTTCTGTAACTCAAACCCATGATGATATATGTCGCAACGGAGCAACATCCAGATGTAAAGAGTTGGTTAAAATCGCAAAATCTATGGAAATGTTTAAGCGGCGGCGGTGGTGGGGGGCAGTGAATCCTCACTACAAGGAAAAGTTATTGCTTGTCAGAGGAATTGACAAGAACGAATAAAATTGTACTACAACAGAGGGAAGATTCTATTCTTCTTCGTAGGCCATCTCATCATCGCCGTTGTCGAGCTCGGAGCTGTCAGCCCCTCCCATGAGGGATAGGAATACAAGAACCGCGGCTAACTGTGCTGCGAGGAAATACTTTGCTCTTCTTCGGAACGTTTTCTCTTCCTCTGTTCGCTCTCTTTTGGTTTTCGGTTTTGGCTTAGAGCCTGGAGAAGCAGTTTAGTGAGGCCATTATAGAATGGAGGAAGTAGAGAAATGTATTGGATGAAAAGTCGATTGGTCTAACACTTAATGAACCTAAAATATCTGACGGAAACATCGAGATATGCAATAAAGTAACTCCAAAAAAGAAAGTAATTTCGTGCAAAGTATTTTTGCAGATAAATAGGTTACGTTAGGCTGAAAGAATCTGGAGATCTGAATTGTAATTGTAGACATGTTCAGTTGCAGATGTGAAATTGATTTCTTTAATGGTTCGGGTGGCATGCATTAAATTAAAACATAAGCAAGTGCTTTGCCATAAAATTAGCAATTATGAAAGGGTTTTTCATTTCACGCATACCTAGCAAATATGCCAAAATATTATGCAAGTACTGCTGCAAAGTTCGCCATTTGTTGGCCTTGTTTAATAGCGGACATGTCCTGCCAAGGGTATCTACGCAAAATCATTTTGGTATAGATACCCCAGGCATGACAAAGTATTCAAGGGTATTTGCGCAATCTTACATATTTCTAGGGTGTATAAATATAGGAAAATTCTTAAACAGATAATGCTTTTTTACTTACTCCATCCAGGGGAGGCCCTTCTTCTGGGCGTCGATGATGTTGATGTTTCGAATGGGGGTATTGGTAGTGATGACGACGACGACGACGAGCCGTTCTCCAACAAATCAACCTTAAGATGCTCAGCGTATTTTACTAGATTCTCGTGCTTCAAAAGATTGCTCCTAAGCACAGAGGTATCCTAAACGAGAAGGTTATTTTCAGAATAAAAAAAAGAAATCAGATAACCGAAAATGGAGGCTAAAATCGAAAATTGAATATGACGGCCAAATACAATTTTACCCAGTTTTATGCTTTAGGAGTATTGGAATTTATGAAGTTTGGTCTGTACAGGTTTTGACTAGAATAGGTCGAAGCCCCAACCATACATTTTGCAATCAATAGCAGACTAGTAGTACTTTATGTGATGTTTGCTTTGCAATGTCTTAATGAATAGGTAAGAGGACTCTCCATGTCTCAACATAATTAATTTTCATTTCTAAATAGTTTTAGTTATCTAAATCAAGAAGAAATAAGTGGATTATCAATTGGGGTCCAGGGGGTCCAGGGGTCCAACAATAATGATGGACTGTTAAAGCTTTTCAAAAATACTTAAAACTTAGTATGTAACTGACAACCCCAAAAAATAAAAGTAGCAGCTTATGAGATAAGATGATATCTGTAAATAGAAACCAGGAATTTACCGGCAAAACGTGGAGGACAAAAAGCGCATGTCCAAGGAAAAGAGCATCCACTTCTGTGGGCCTGTGTAAAAGGCCGCAAATTAACATCGAATGAAATAAAACTTTGTCGTTAACTATTGCAGTTCAATGACATCAATTCCTGATGGTGAGAAAAAGAATTACGAATAGACACAATCCGACAATTCACAAGTACCTGTTGTCGAAGAAAAAGACCTGATCCCCTAACCTCATAGACAAAGCATCGTAAGCCGAATTCGCGTTTCTATAAATCTGTTGCATGAAGAAATCACAACTGAATCATTATAAAGTTACTTTATTATGACACTTCTTGAAAGCACTGGAGAAACACTTAAAAAGACATTAGACAGAACAAATTAAGATATGGAGATCAGACGGGGATACTGATCATCCATGGATAATCATAGATGACAATTAAGCAAGCTTTTCCATGCCTGCAAAATGACTCGCTTTGAAGATAGCAACTGATATCTCAGACAAAAGATAACAA
This sequence comes from Ananas comosus, assembly GCF_001540865.1. Taxonomy (NCBI): domain Eukaryota; kingdom Viridiplantae; phylum Streptophyta; class Magnoliopsida; order Poales; family Bromeliaceae; genus Ananas; species Ananas comosus. The sequence goes on along the minus strand of NC_033632.1, from coordinate 11,726,346 downwards.
ATTGTAGGGGTTTTTATGTATATATTACGAATTCATCTATTTACTCCTATTAATTTAAATTTTCATATATTTCCCTCAAAGTGCAGTTTCTTCACAAAAGATACCCTTATATTGGAAGTCATCCAATTATGCAGGAAGCTGATTTTACACTAAAAAGATCATATCAAAGGGCGAATATTTTCTAGAAACAAGGGCATATATGTAACAAATAATGGTTCCAAAAAGCATATGCGAAAATTCGAATTTTGCAAGGATACAAATATATATAAAAGTAAACAGATTAGTTGGTGTGTGTATGTGTGTGAAATCTCATAAATGAATAGTATTTCTGTTATAAAGGAAAGTAGGACAGAGACCTCTTCCGCTTTTTCTTCAGCATTGACATTTGTTATACTGAGTAGTTGTTTCACTTCTCTAGATTTTTTCCAGTGAAGAACCTTTCCAATTGGCCAAGGAAGATCAGAGAAGTATATTTTATGGGCAACACTTCGATCGATGGCCACCCATAGTTCATACTGCACTGCATCTGCAAGCCATGAAGTGACCATCGCTTTCGTAGATAACAATTCAGGAATTAGATGGCTCGCAAGTTTTGAGCTGTCAAGGTCCACGATTTTGTCTTCTTTTAAGCATTCGATCACCCCTCCTCTCTCACTGTTGAAAGCCACATAATCGCCGTACTCAACATAAGGAATATGATCTGCATAATAGCAAAATATAAAAAAAGAGATTAAGACCCCAGACCCACTTGGGCCAAAGAAAACGAGACAAAAATTTAAGTGCTATCACTCATTTGCAATCCTAGTCCTAGTTGTAAAACAAACAAAAATCACGAGTGGACTGACTGAGAGCTTGTTTGACCCTGTTGGAGAGTGCAGTGTCAATTGATGGAGTGCCAGTTGAGTAGTGATATTAGGGAAGCATTAACAGCTAGTTCGTCCAAAATATCTACAACAGCTTCTCTGTAGCAGAAGCAGAAGCAGAGGCAGAAGCTCAAGCAAAGCTTACACCAGAATAACATTTTAGCTTCCTGCCACAGCCCAAAATAGAAGCTCCAAAATTCTCTGTTCGCCAAATGCTATATGAGAGGCGGCTGCAGCTGAAGCAGAAGGAGAAGCCAGGCCAAACAAGCACTTACTGGGTAAAAGGTAAGCCTACAGCGTCATAATAACTGTTCAGCGAGGATTTCATAGAATCTACCTGGTTAATCGGTTCAATGAATACTCACCAATCGCTGTAAATAGTGCCTAGGTGTTATTTCAATGCGAATGGACCATATAGTAGATAAAGAAACAACCGCTTGAAGTCATTTCATCTCTTGTAGAATATAAAGCATCTAGGCATGAAATCTAGATGACTATCTACCTGGACACTTCAAGTTAACTACTATACTAAATAGGCAAAGCTTCAATTTTGATTTCGTTTCGTCATTACTATGTTTGATTGTTTTATTAGCATATAATTTCATCATTACTATGTTTGATTGTTTTATTAGCATATAATTTCATCATTACGTTGTTTGATTGTTTTATTAGCATACAATCTCATATTGCAAATTTCAGTAAATCACAGAGTAATCTGTATTCTTTTATCTCTTTTTGTATCTCCAAACTTTTCTCTACTTACTAAATTTTAAGATAACACTTATATAATACATAGGCAATATAATCTTAACCCAGAGTTCTCTAAGTTATTTCTTACTTTTTGGGTTGTATTCAGGATTACTTTTTTGAGTCCTCGGATCAAATTGGTAGATTTTGAATGACAATATTCAATGATGTACAGGGCTTTCGACATGGCACCTATTTCTACATATTAATAATTTGATATTTAAATAAAAGAATGATCAATAATTACACGTGGAAACTTTAGGCAATAGGAGATAGAGGAAGGAAGTAGGCAACATTACCTTTTCACAATTAATTTAACCACAAGACGATCAAATACTGCTGCATTACATTAAACACTTGGCATGCAACAAGTAAATCAAAGATTAAAGCACAAAGATATTATTTATAGTACATAGGAGAAAGAGAATTCCAAACAAACCAGCATCTGGAAAGGACATGTCAAACACAAAGATTGAAGGAAGTGCGGCCCAATGGAGCTAGGCAGGGAAAGAACTAAGTATTTAACAACATTACATCACTCCGCAAGCAACAAAGATCAAATTTTACTAAAACCCACAACATACACATATCAAATATACACAAAATACAACTATCCACTCAGAAACATTACATCAAACACTTAAAGGGCGATAAGAAAATCAAAGAGAAAATACAAAAATTCCTAAAACTAAATGAATTATCCGGAAACCAGCATCTACAGTGGGAGGGATTGAACTCGGGATCGAAGGACATGTAGCCAATCGGAGCCAGAGCTAGACATCGAACGCACTAAGTACTTGACAACACTACACTATGCCACAAGTTATTAAACCATTAAATGATCAAGTTTTGCTAAAACCCACAGCATACACACATTACGTCGAATACTTCGAGGGCAATAACTAAATTGAAGACAAAACACACAAATTCCTTCAAAAGTAGAGAAAAAAATCCAAACAAATCCGCATCTAAGTAGGAGAGGTCGAGCTCAAGATCGAAGGAGACCTGGGCCGATCGAAAGCACTAAGTATTCAACAACATTACGCAATTCCACAACACATTAACCTCTACGAGATCAAATTTTGCTATAACCCGCAACATATACACATCACATCGACCAAGAGCTGCGGCTCTTCGCACTGATAACACCAAAAATTCACAAAATAAAGGGAAAAAATCCGAAACGAACCAGCATCTGGGTAGGCGAGATCGAACTCGAGATCGAAGGGGACGCGGGCCAATCGGAGGTAGAGGTAGACGGGGAGGCACGATGGGCACGCGGTGGGGAGGCCGAATCCACCCTTCCTCGCCACGAGGACGAGGCGGCGGCGCCGCCCCTCCTCCGCCGCCTCCTCCGCCGCCTCCGCCGCGCTCTTCGCGGCGTCGCCCATGGGATTGAGATCGACAGAGGAGGTGGAGACGAGGGTTTGGATTCGAAGAGGGTTTGGGGGAGGAGGAAGAAGAAGAAGATGACGAAGAGGGTATGGAAAAGGAAATAGAATTTTTATTAAAAATAAAAGAAAAAACTTCAAATACCACCCCGTGGTTTCGCAATTTCTCATTTTAGTACCCTATAATTTAAAATGTATTACTTTTGTACTATGTGATTTTATTTTTCTCTTTCTGTCATACCCATCATTAATTTTTTTCGTTAAATCAGTGACAAAGTTAAAACTAAAAGATATTAAAGGTGAGTATTTGAAGTTTTTTGTATATATTTTAACGAAAAATTAATGGAGGGATTAACGAAAAGAGAAAAATAAAACTACAGAATATTAAATTGATATATTTTAACATGAGGTACTAAAGTAAAAAACTTTGAAACAAAGGGGTGGTTTTTAAAGTTTACCCAAAATAAAATAAAAAGAAAGCGAAAAAGAGAGAAGGGGGAGTTTTGGTAGGGTTTTTGGTTGGTGAAAATTGTAAGGAGGCCCCTCAACTACAGTATAATTTGAAAGTGGCTACCCAACTTTTTTTTAATTTTTTCCTTTTTAGTGTAAAGTGTAAACTTTAATTTGTCTCGGCTGTGTTTAGCACATTTTTAATTTGTCATTCTACGGTTTAAAAAATTATACTTAACTATTTTATAATTTATTATAATTTAAAAAAAATTTAATTTTATACAGATTCCTGCAAATATAGTAAATTACAAATATATCTCTACAAAATTCAACATTTATATATTATTCATACAAAGGGAGATATGTGTATTATTATTATTCAACATTTATATATTATTCGTTTGGTTGAATATAAAATCGTGAAAAATAATTTTTAGTGAAAAAAATTTTGGTGGAAAAAAGTTTTACATCTTGTAGTGTTTGGTTTGTAAGAAAAAAAAAAAAAAAAGTTTTTGATCAACATTTGTTTCACTGAAAGAAAAAAAAAAATTCATGTTTTGTTTGGTTTTGTGAAAAAGGAAATGAATGAAGTTTTAGTTTTTCGCTGAAAAACAGCAAGAAACGAAAACTTTAACTTTTTTTCAGATTCGTAAAAATAACACTTCAGTAAACAATACAACTAAAAATACCGCTATAACGTCCGCTTATGGCTTTCGTATATGCCCTTCAAAAGGATATTCGCAAAAGAATAAAAATAAAGGAAAAACTTCAAAAAACCTCATTGTGGTTTCGTAGTTTCTTACTTTGCCCCCCCGTGGTTTAAAATGTATCAATTTGCCCCCCTGTGGTTTTGTTTTTCTTTTTTTCTTATCAATTTCATTATTTTTTTTCCTTAAATCAGTAATAAAGTTAAAATTAAAGGGTACTAAAGTGAATATTTAATAAATCTAGATGGGTATCTGAAGTTTTTTTGTATATAATTTAACGAAATATTAACGAAAAAGCTACCGGAAAGATAAAAACGAAACCACAGGGCGGCAAATTGATACACTTTAAACCACAGGGGAGCAAAGTGAGAAACTACGAAACCACAGGGGAGGTTTTTGAAGTTTTCCCAATAAATAATGCTTGGTTTTGTTTTAAGGTGTCTTGATGTTTGATAGACTACTCTCTTAATTGTGCTATCGCGAGGAATGTTACATTAAAATCCAGACGCTTGCGTTTCTTCGCAATAGCAGACCCAATATCTTATTTCAACTTCCTGTCGTAGCAAAAGCGCTGTACGTTTTTATATTTGTCGAACACTCTATCAAAAATTATTGTAGCTGAAAACAAAAATAGCAGCGGGGTAAAAGAGGTAAAAAGAATTCTGAACTGGAATGCTTATTGGTAGAATGAATTTTGTGAATAATAATATGTGAAACATATCACAAGCTGATAGTATTATTTTCTTTGAAAAAGTAAAATATTTTATCAGAAGTAATATGATAATTTTATATAAAAATATTGGTTTAAAGTTACGTTTTTTTTTTTACTTTTATGCAATTTGTTATTCATTCCTAAATGGAATAATTGTGACAGAAATTTTTTTTTCCCAAATTAAAGCCAACATAAAAAAGTCCCTTTCACACTATAAAAAAAAGGAAAAGAAAAAAGAAGAAAAAAAGAAAAAGAAAAAGAAAAAAAATGCTACATAAAAAGCAAATTCAATGAATGTCATGGACTTTTTTTGAAAATAATTCTGTAAAATTTCGTATTTGCCAAACTAAGTCTGTGAAACTTTTATTTGTGAAACTAACCCTCCTCTCGCCACATGGGCGCGACGTCAGGGATTTCTCAAAAAGACGGTGAATCATTCACCGTCTTTGATATTTGTTGTGAAGGTGGTGAATGGTTCACCGTCTTCATAAGGCGGTGAACCATTCGCCGTCTTTAGTACAAATTCCTATTCTGCGCAAATCTTTTCAAGTTCATAATATTATGTGTCCTTGATAAGACGGTGAATCATTCCCCATCTTCTCAAGGGCACAGAAACAACAGACTTGAGAGGGCGGAAAGGGAAAAGGGCGGAAAGAAAAAGTTTGCACTAAAGGCGGTGAATGGTTGACCGCCTTCTAAAGGCGGTGAACCATTCACCGCTTTTACAACAAAAATTATAAAGACGGTGAATGATTCACCTCTTTTTGAGGAATCTACGAAGCGCCCACGTGGCGAAAGAAGCGTTAGTTCTATAAATAAAATTTTGGTACGATTATTTTGTCAAAATCGAATTTCTGGAGGGTCATTTTATAAAAAAGCCCGAATGTCATACATAGGAATAACGGCTAAACCATAGACCCCAAAAAAAAAAAAGAGTTAAAAATGTATGGAGACCCCCTCAACTATTGGCTATTTGGAAATAAACCTCTAGAAATTTATCTTTCCTTTTTCTTTCAATTAAATTTGGGAGTTCATTCACATGTAAATGATTCAGTCAAATTTCGCCACTCTAACTATTTTGTTGGCTTAAAACAGTGTGGTATTTATCGTTAATTAATTAAGAATCGCAAAGAACTCCTCAACTATAGACAATTTTAAAATAAACCCAAAATTTTATTTATTTTTGGGAAAACTTCAGAAACCTCCCATGTGGTTTCCAACTTTTTCACTTTAGTACCCTGTGGTTTAAAGTGTATCAATTTGCCCCCCAGTGGTTTTGTTTTTATTTTTTCTATAGCTTTTTTCTTAATATTTCGTTAAATTATATGCAAAAAAATATCAGATATCCATATATATTTACTGAATATTTACTTTAGTATCCTTTAATTTTAATTTTGTTACTGATTTGAGAAAAAAACCCAATAAAATTGATAAAAAAAAGAAAAATAAAACCACATGAGGGCAAATTGATACACTTTAAATCACAGGGTACTAAAGTGAGAAAGTTGAAAACCACGGGGGGGGTTTTGAAGTTATCCCTTTATTTTTCCATTGTGATTAGTCAGATTGGTCAAATTTATTGTCTCTAACTATTCTCCAGCCAAAATAAAAGTACAGATATTATTAACAATTAATGAATAATAACTAAGAAAACATTATATTTTATAGAATCTCTAATTCAATTGATTAAAATAACTAAAATCAAAATAAATGGTCCATTATGAAATTGGCTATAGTTACAGGGGTTTTCATGCATTTTTACCAATTTTGGGATTTTTTGGTGATAGAAAGAAATGCTAAACCTAACATTCCATAATATAATAAGAAAAGATTAATTATAATTTAACCAATTTTTTGTCAAATTAAAGGGTTTTTTTTGCAAATGGTCACCTAAAAAAATTTTATTTAAAAAATAGCCCCGACATATTTATAATTGCAAAAATGACCCTACCCCTACTACGCAGGCGCTACGCAAGCGCCACTTGGGCGAGCTGGGCACCTGCCTGGCAAGTTGAACACGGTAAGCCATTCGCTGTGTTTCTTTTGGTTATTCGCCCCGCTTGATATAAACCATCTTTTTCGGGGCAGAATAACTAACTAAACACGATGAACCATTTATCATATTTAAATACGGTGAATGGTTCACCGTGTTCAACTTGCCAAACCAGCAACCTAGCCCGTCCGCGTGGCGCTTACGTGGCGCCTGAGTGGCAGGAGTAGGGTTATTTTTATAATTATAAATTTATCGGGACTATTTTTAAAATAAAATTTTTTCAGGGGACCAATTGCAAAAGAAGCCCCAAATTAAATTCTTCATCAATCAACTCTAAAAAGCTTTAGACATATCTAAGAAGTACTTTTCACACTGAGATGAAAATCTTTGACCTCAAATTTTTTTTTTTCCTTTTTTTCTTTTTTTTTTTGTTTTGTTTTTAGGTTGAAAATATGTACTAGACGGAGGGCTCGATAGAGGACGATGCGCACGATCTTATACAGCGGTTTAATTATAAGCTTTAGAATATAATTAACTGTTTTACAAAAAGCGTCTCAGCTTTAAAGCTCCATATAGGGAAAACTTCAAAAACCCCCCCGTAGTTTCATAGTTTCTTACTTTCCCCCCATGTGGTTTAAAATGTATCAATTTGTCCCCTCTGTGGTTTCTTTTCTCTCTTTTTCTTATCAATTTTATTATTTTTTTTCTTAAATCAGTGATAAAGTTAAAATTAAAGGGTACTAAAGTACATATTTGATAAATTTAGGTGGATATCTGAAGTTTTTTGTATATAATTTAATAAAATATTAACGAAAAAACTACCGAAAAGATATAAACGAAACAACAGGCGGGCAAATTGATACATTTTAAACCGCAGGGGGGGCAAAGTGAGAAACTACGAAACCACAGGTAGGGTTTTTGAAGTTTTCCCCTCCATCGTATACTTAACGTAGTTTTTAAGAACAATTTCTCTTTTTTATTGAATAATTGGAAGTCGGGTTATGGCAGTTACCATATTTTTGACATTTGGATCGTGGCGAAAGTTGACATGAGCTTCTGACTTTCTAAATTGAAGTTTTTATATCTAACTATGAAAATCTCAAATAATACTTTTGTAAAACTTAACTAGCTCTAACAATTAAAAAAAAAAAAAAAGAAACCCTAATGATGGACCCTAGTTATGGAACCACCCTTTGCGTTGAAGCCGAGAATCAAACATTAATTCCAATTGAGCAATACTATCTATACATTTCAAGAGTATGTGTGAATCTTACATCTCCTTCATCTATCGGCCAATATATTTCACACTTTGTGTACGTTATGTATAGTTTATTATCTTTGAAATTCGTGTTGTCTACGTGATGAACGATGAATGAAACTGTCTCACCTTCGGGACAGTCGCCAGTAATTTTTTATTCATTAGATCGTGATATGTAAAATGTACAGATGGCATTTTTCTTCCAATTATAAGTTCCTATTGAAATAGTCCCCCAAAAAATGTTCTATTCCTCTTGTGTATAAGTAGGGGTGAAAGTGGTTAGGATAAATTCCAGTCGAATCCGAATACGAATTTGATAGAATGCGAATATGGATATCAAAATTTTAGCATTCGGCATACATTCACATCCAAATCCAAATTAACAAAAATGCGAATACGAATACGAATATGGATATTAAAATTTAAAATTCGACACATATTCGTATCAGATAGGGTGTCATATATTCACTATCCCTTTGTCATGAACCACTCAAAGCACCCTCTACATTTCCTCACTCCCCACCAATAAAATTCATCCTCCCATAACAACCTCATAACAAACACTCATGAAAAAGTGGCATCTCCTCCACACACACTATGCCATGCCTATTCTCAAGGCACAAACTTAGCTTTCCCTTAAAATAATAATAATAATAAAATAATAAAATAAAATTTAATAATAACAATAATAACATAAAAAGTTGGGTCCACTTATCTATTCTTAGGCCTCATCATGTCCAACCAAAAAAAAGGAAAAGTTTGGATTGGCACCACATCTCTCTCCCTCTCTCTCCATATTTTTCCATTCTATGTTTTAAGCTAAACACATCTCTAGCTCTATATATATGTACATATCTATATACACACACACACAACACTCTAGTGAAAAGAATAGATAGAGCAAAGTAGTAGAAGTTGGAGAGAGAGAGAGAGAGAGAGAGAGAGAGAGAGAGAGAGATGTTTGAATACCTTCTTGTTAAGATACATGTATGTATGTGTATATATATAGGTGTCAATGTAGCTAGGATGGATTGTTTGTGAGGATCATGATCTAAGAGTGATGGGAGTGTTCGTCGACGGCCGCGCGTGAAGAGGCGGAGAGCAGAATGCAGCCAAGGATGACTTGCCGGCACCGGCATTGAGAGAGAGAGAGCGAAAGACAGTGGTAGATTCTCAGTGCATTTCGCCGGCAAGTCACTCCTTGGCTACATCTCGCTCTCCTCTTCTCACGCAGGGCTCTCGCGCGACGTGCGCACACGCGAGACGCAGCAAGAAAGAGCTACAAGAGTTTCCTCGAACACGAGGTCAGTTTCAGGTTTCATACACGTCCACAAGAAAAAATTAAATAACGTTAGGAGCCTGACGAAAAACTCAAACTTAAGATATATCATGTTAAATGATATGAAAAAGCCATTACTTTTTAAATAACTTACGCTTCTAGAGAACGATATTTTTTAATATTTATATTCAATATATAGATCGCGTTCGAATTAGGTACATTTAAGTTTTCGTGCAACAAAAGAGAATGAGAGGTTTCTAATTGCTTGGATTTTAGATTTAGCTAATTGTTTGATCATAAATATTAACTACTTTAATTGTTGCAAATAATGGAAACAATTTTTCTGAGTTTAACTTGGGGTCTCACATTTTCTCGTAATTTCAAATGTATAAAGTACAGCTGTGCGCCGATCGTTTCATTTTAAATATCTATTTGTAACGCTTCAATAATCTCACATCAGATAAAAAATAAATTATGATTAAAAATAAAAAGATCAACAATTTTAATAATAATAATTGGGCTTAAGTATAATGGGCCAAAGAAATAGGTTTAGCGAGTAATTAGTGCGAGGTATAGGATCTAATCTTTTTTGCATGTGGCAGAGACAAAATGTTCTAATTCCTTTTATGTTTTGTCAAGGATGTTAAATAACCAATAATTTAGCCGAGTTTTTTTTCATATTTAAATTTAGTGGCTTAAAATCAACTTGGTTAATTTATTTCTTATTAATTTATTTCTTATTGACACAAATTAACCTTATAAAAAAAAACTTGAAATTTTTATATCTACTTAATTTTATCTAAAAATCAGTATTTTATGATAATCTTACTAAAAAAATAATTTATAAATTTTTTCTATATAATAAAATTAAAAATACTAATTAAATATTTATATCGATATGTTAACGTCACTAGTTCAATCCATAGTTGTCCCACTATTTGAATTAATGACTCTGGACCCAGTAATATTTTCGAATCGTTATTTGACTCAATTTTTGAAATATTGTAAAAACACAAGCTTTTTAATTAATTGAAGTGCGATTGAGTTTATTTGGTTCGGCAATTCTATTATTTTGGAATTAGTTTCTAACCGATTACTTTGCAACTCCTCGTAATTTAGAGGCTGTTTGGTTTTTCGAAAAAGTGTGAAAAAAAAAATCATAAAAAAATAGTTTTTCAGTTTTTCGTCCATTTGTTTTTTAAAAAATAAGTTTTTATGAAACCCTTTTTTTTTTTCATATTCTATGAAAACTAGTGTTTTTATTTTTCTAAAAAATTCGGAAAACGAAAATACTAGTGTTTTATGAAATATGGAAAAAATATTTCCAAAAATGGTTATTTTCCTTCAAACCAAACTGGCGAAAAATTGGAAAAAGAAATTTCCATGAAAGATTATTTTGTTGGAAAAAAAATTTTTACACTTTTTCAAAAAACCAAACACCCTTTCATTACTTTTGTACTGCAAAGAGCATTATCATGTTTTGGGGGAAAAGAAAAGCCATTTAATGCAATAAATAGATGCAATTGCAAGAAATAAAGATTGTAAATTGCACCACATGGACATAATAGAAGTTAAAAAGTAATTACATGGTATAAGTTGCTAAAGTTAGAAGTAATTACATTATTTGGTCTCTCATTATTACCGCGCCACTGAGCGGCAGTTTGGTTAGATGTAATTAGAAATATAGTGTACTTGAAGATGTATGAAATTAAAAATACAGTAATAATTTTGTACATTTTGTTTAATTGGATATAGTAAAATACATTGTAACTATAAATAATTTGCTCGGTCGCGTGCAATTGACAAGTGTATTTTCAAATTTTCATCAGTTTATAAGTGTGGTGATAAGGTTGCCTCCAATATAGAAAAAAAATATTTTATTTAAAAAGTGATTAGAGATATAAGCTCATATTTTGTTTAAAATTACTTTCTTCAACTATTACAGTTAGAACTGCGACCAATTTGGGCGTAGTTTCAACTGCTACAGTTGAGCCTCCTCGTACAGTTCCAACTGTAATGATTGAATTCATATGCATCAAACCATGCAAATATCATATTTGGATTTGCATATATTATAATGGTAGTGCAATTGCAATTGCATGAAAGCAAGCAGCTCCTAAGTGATGGTTGAGTTGAGCTACTACTGTGTTTTTAAAAGCACACGAGCTCAACATATTTGTGATTTTTTAACTATCCGATCGTTTCGAGATCTGTACAGCACTAATAAAGAAAACTTAACGGGATACACCGTTAGTAATGCTGCACGAATCTTAAGACGATCCGATGGTTAAAAAATCACAAGCACAAATGCTCCTGTGCTTTAAACCACAAGAGCTCAACTCCAGATGATTTATGTATGTTCTTAACCAAGAGTTGTATGTATCCAATACTTTTTAGTACAAAATGTCTCCTGTGCTTATAAATTCAAGTGAGCATCTTTGTTCTATGAGGTTGTGAGTTTAATCTCTATCTTCAAAATTTAATGGGTTTGCTTTCTGTTAGATCGATCTTTTGGATAATAATTGCCTCAAAAATTCTTCTGTTCATTTCTCCGATGAATAAAGTGGATAGCTTATTATTTTTCTCTCTCCCCAAGAAAAAACAAAAAGATCCCTATACTCAACTTATTTGGTAGTAAACAATGAAAATATACTATTTATGTTATTGTAACCTTTGTTGAGTTATTGCTATTGTAATTGAATCAATCTTAGATAGTTTAGGATCAATGTTCTCATAGTAACACTTATTTGGGTTCACAAAAATTACTAAGTTAATTGCAAATTGTAACTCAGAATCCATTAAATCCCTTGTTAAGAAACATTAGCTGCTGTTATTTTGAACTAATTTCTAATAATCTGAAGTGATTTTCAACAAGTGTGAACAAATTATATTGGCTAAATTTGTGCTTCCCAAGCATTATAATAAAAAAAAAAGGGAAAAAAAAAATCTATCCATAAACAATGTGAAAAGATTTGTTTAAATGCTTTTATAAAATTTGAGCATTTGCTATTACAATTTCTTAAAAAGATAGGTTAAATTGCACTTTGGGTCCTCAAAATATGCAGCGTGTAACACTTCAATTCTCAAACTTTAATTTATTATAATTTTCTAATTCAAACTTTTAAAATTATTATAATCAAGTCCCACTGTCTAATTTAGTTGACTAAATACTGATGTGTCGCTGATATGGTAATAACGTTATTTTCACGCCATCAATCATAACACCACTACATTACTTCCACATCTGTAAAGTACCAGCATTTAGTTAACTAAATCGCATTATGGGACTTGTCGCGAAACTTTTAAAAGTTTGAATCAGAAGTTATTATATGGTAAAAAATTTTGTAGTTTGAGAACAAAAAGTGTAACTTAGCAAAAAAAAATACATATAAATGCTTTTGTAAACTTTTGAGACATTCCCTATTTGTACAATTATAGCATATTTTTGTTTTGGCACAGTGGAAACCAACTTTTTACATGTCCATATTCCATGTTCTTAATTTGTGTCCAACAATAAAATAAAAACTCAATAATAATAATTTGTCGACCAACTTTGTAATACACAGCTTTAAACTACTATTTTTCTTTTTATTGACACTCTCTTAACTATGGATTTTTCGGTTAAATTAAGAATTTTTCGGCATGCATTTAATAGCAAATAAATCGATTTTTCAAATATAAGCAACTAAACCAAGAAAAAAGGATGATAACAAGGTAAAAGGAATTAACCAAAAAAAAAAAAAAGCTAAAATACAGAAAAATTTATATAAATATCAATTTTTTCTTTTTCTTTTCTAAGTTTTAAAAATCTAAATCTTGCCCCCTCAAAATTTCAAACTAATGCACTTAGTTCCTTGCCGTTAGGATTTCATTACTATTCTATCTGTTTCTTATAAAATTCGACTACATATACTAAACAGATACTTAAAAATGACGAAATCACATTAAACAAATATTTTTTTTTCCTGCAGAATAAGTAAGGACAGTTTGGTCATTTCGATCTTTCCACTAACGCCGTAACTTTCTAAAAATATATTTTAACTTTGAAGAGGTAAATATAAATTTTTGAAAGTCAGAAAAAAAAAAAAAGTCAAAAAAGTGGATATGAATAGAAGGCCTACTGTATTTTAGTAAAAACTAAAACAAAACAAAAGATTAGGCATCTATGCATGCAGCTCTATCTGCACTTACCTGAAAGGGCATAAACTGAAATCACCCTCCCATGATCTCGCGGTGTCGGAACCGAACGAAACTGGAGGGTTGAATCCCTAACTCGATGTTCGGGGGTCGCAGGCTGTGCCAACCGGAGTCTCGTAGGTGGTCGCAACAGCCAGCAGCGATGGTCTGAATCGGTCGACGACAGATAAAGATGGCTCACGACAGCAGAAGTCGGCAGCATTTTCGCAAGTTCTGCAACAGATGATGACGAGCACGGTCGATGACTCGACGCCGTCCGCTTCTCCCTCTACAAATCAAATGATCTCTACATCCAGGAGACAGAGAGAGAGGTCATAAAGTGTAAAACAAGAAACCAAATGCAATCCCTGCTGATGAATAAGATTAGTTTCAAATTGCATACGCTTCAAATTTTCTTCTCCTTTCTACAGCTCAGTTTTTCGATGGTTAACATCATCTGCGGACTAAAAGATTTGAATCCAAACTTTCACGACGAAGAGGCAAAGTGTCTGCGAAACTCAAATCACAAGCAAAGGATAACATAAATTCACATCGAAAGCGATAATCACATCCTATTTGACAAATTACACAAATTTAGGTTAAAACCCACGAAAAGGGGTGATTTGATGACAAAATACGGAGTTTACATTCATAATAAACAAAAGAAAACAACATTTTACTCTCGAACCAGAACATTCCGATTTCTCTTTGAGAACGTCTCTCTATATAACTTTTACAAAACACTTGGGGAAGAGAGAGAGAGAGAGAGAGAGAGAGAGAGAGAGAGAGAGGGCAACTAATCATTGTGTTGAAACCCTGGAAGAAGGGAAGTGACAAAGCCGACAACAAACGTCTGGACCTCTCTCACGATACCCCACCAATTTAGTCCGTTCCTCCTCTCGGGTTCGGGCCGGTTCTCGTTCGCGGCCGGTGGTACTTCGTCTCCTGTGTTCTGGTTCTGGTTCTCATTCGGGTTCGGGTTCTGATTCTGATTCTCGGCTTCGAGGTTTTCCTCTGGACCAAATTAGTATGTATAATTGTGAGAAATTCAGTTTAAAAAGATTGTGTCGTAAGTGATCACAAGCGTACTGCACCAAATTGAGGAGATTTGAGCCTGCTCAACAACGCGCAAGGCTAAAGCTTGTGCCGAAATGCTGTTTGAATAGAGCCGCTCTCTCTGAGAAGCACAAAACAACTTTTTCATTCAGATCTTTTCCAGCAGCCTCTAGGTGCAGTGGGAGCAAAAGCATCAAAAAGAGCTTCTCCTTTTGAATGCAGAAGCTTACTCAGCTTCTCGGCACAGCGAAAGCTCCAAACTTTATGCTTTGCCAAAACTCCTGCCTGCAGTTTCTCAGAACAGACAAGCTGCTCCGGAAGCAAGGCCAAACTGGATGTGGAGATTTAAATTTGACTCAAATGAATAAAAGATTGGCCATGATCGGACAAAGAGGTCTGTAGTAAGCTCGATTATTAGTCGCAGGCGATTGCGATCAGGCCCTAACTTGTGAAGTGTTTTAACAAACCAAAATTTAATAGTATACCTGGTGGAGCATCATTCCGGTTGTCATGCTCAGGAGGAATCCGGTTATCTAACCGAACAGGTGGCTGAGGTGGAGGAAGTGCAACGCCTCGGCGAATCCATCTAAGTAACGGCGCAAGAGCACCAGTCTGATAACTGTAGAATACAAAATGGCTCGGAATGTGGGAAAAAAAAAACCCAATCTATGACAAGTGTAAAATGAATAGTTAATCCTCGCACTTTCTTAATATTGCGACTTAATCCCAGAACTTTTCACTTGCCCAATTAATACCTGAACTTTTTTAACCCTGTTTAACGCCCGAAAAAACTTAAATCTGTTCTTTCTCATGCTCTACAGGTAATCCTTCTCACAGGAAAAAGGGTCATATTGAATGGCTAAAGGGGAAGGGATATAATTGCAAAGTGTAGCAAAATCTGGGACTGAATTGTTTGGATGAAAAGTTGGCAATTTTTTCTTTTTCGTTTCGGAGAATACCAACATCTAGGAAATAGGTCGCAAGTAGTGAATATATAAGGGCTATATGAGCATTTTACCCTGACAAGAACTACAATTTTTTTTAGAGGGGTCACTTTTACTCGACTCACAAACTCATCCAACAAGAAATAAAAAAAACAAAAAAACTGAAGCAGAAAAGCTCAAGTAGTGCTCACAGATAAACCAGCGAGGCGAAGAACACAAGGAGAATAAACTTCTGCTTTGAACCTTCCTGGCTGAACAAAAACACTACAGCTGCCAATTTTATGATAAGTCCCAAGTCGAGCTGAAAAGCAAAGTGGAATCTCCTCACAACGACTTGTCTTTGATGATCATTCTGCTGCTGCGGCTGCCTAGGCCCCTGCCCCTGCTGCTCTTCAACAGCTACTGCTCCAGAACTTTCCCTCCTATAAATGATGACATGGAGGGGGGAAAACATCAAAGAGATGCATAAGTTCATGTACTATACTCTGCGCACCTTTTTGGTTGGCTTCTAGAACATCTTTGTGCTCCAAAAAAAGCTTACAAAAACCAAATGTTGGGTCTAACAACAAGCCTAAAGCTATTGCTAAGTCACGAAGCTAAAACGGGCCTTCCGGCCCCAAAGCAGAAGCTCCAAGATGAAGCTTTCTACTTCTACTGCAATAGGAAGTTGATGACGTATTGTAATAAAAAAACTGTTAGTGCAGTGCTTCTTCTGTTGACTCTACTCAAGCAGCACTCGGCAGAAATATTTGGTGGGCAAAAAGGTACTATTTCATATATCTACCAGCTGATTAGTCGATAAGAGAGGGTGAAAATTTTGTTCAAAGAAACCCTGCAGTGTGTGCTATCTTTTGTTTGAACACAAGGAAAGGAAGAAAGAAAGACGCATTAGAAAGGTAAAGAAAGCAGTGGATTGACTCAATAAAGAACTTAGTGAAAAGCATATAAAAGTTTCCACATGGGCTCAGAGAAGCACACCACGATTCATTTCAATAATAGTACGGGCCATCGCTAACGTAAGTACAAATTGTACCAAATATTTGAGGCAGCATAAAGAGAAAATTTATGATGCAAGCAACATGATGACATTGATGGTTAGCAGACACACAAACCTCATAAAGCAAGCAATTTCCTGAGAATTACAAGATGAACTAATCAAGAGCAAACAGGACAAAAAGGACAAAGACAAGGTGATAGACATGGCAACAAAATTGAAACTGATAGCACTGGTATATCTTGCCATTTTGTTATATCTCATTCAGCTCACTAGCGAATGAAGAAGAGGCAATAGGAGCTTGACCGCTCTGCTTTCGAAGTTTTATTCATCTGGCACATTATGCTACAATAGAGTATAGACCCAATAGGTCTTATCTATATGAAATAATGCCCTAATTCTAAAGTTGCTGTTAGAAAAAATATCCCTGATTTTTAGGGATGTTTTCCAATAAAAATTCCAAATTTCTACTACTAGATCGCGAAATATATTCTCTAATTAATTAAAAAAAGCAATTAAAATAAATACTCAATATTTCCCTACCATAAATCACAAATACTATTATGTTGGGTCGTTCTCCCAAAATTCTAAAATCAGCTAAAACAATCAGTATCTTAACCTGCTGTTACTAGCCCTAACTCATCCATTTTTTAACCTTTTCATGGGAATCTGATTCTATTACAACGAAGTATCATTCAAAGAAAAAAAAAAAGAAAAAAAAAGAAAAAATGAAAGATGGACTAGATTTAGCATAAATAAATGCTGAGTTACAATATGAGTATCAATAAAAGATACTGTCCACCACAATAACCAGAAACATGATGAAATGATGAAGATTCGGAAAACTTACGTGGGGATTTTATACTTCAGTGGAATAAGAGCACCTGGAGGATAGCCACCCATAGGCCCCATAAAGGGATGCTGTGGAATGGCATAAATTCCATGACCATGTCCATTCTCTTCTTGATTTAGAAAAGGAGGAACTCCTGGTAAGAATGGGGGGTACATGGCAGAAAACATCTCGTACGCAGCAGTTGGTGATTGTTGGGAGCGCAACATATTTGTTGCCTGGGTAACCACATAAAACAATAAATCGAAAGGTAGAAAACAAGAAGGCTAAAGGAAAGCATCTAAGTACACTATTGTGGATCATGATTTTTATTTTTAATATTTTCAATTTTTCGCTAGCGCCCACAATAGAGCTTAAACCCACAACCTCTTCTTCGTGCATTGCAGATAACAACTGCTACAACTAAGGACAGATCCAATTCAAACTACAAACCAGCCTGGCGAATTCTAGATCAACGTATTTAGTCAAATAGTTTCTCGGACTTTCACATACTATCATTATAACAAAATAGGAAAAAAAACATCACGAAAGCAGTACTACATGTGCCTCAAATCTTTGATTCAACCCTCTTCGTGTTGATGCCAAGCAAATTTTGAGGGAAACCCAAACAAATTTTCAGCTTGAGATAGGAGTACCAGCCCAGGTAAACTTTTGCAGGTTTCCAGATCGGATTTGGATTAGTTTCTGGGTAGGTAGGTTATCCCTTATATTGCGGTGTTTTGATGATAATTCATGGGTGACAACTTACTGATCAGGGACTAGGGTTTTCAAAATCCTACATTTTGATCACCACCATTTCTAATCAGAACAACAAAAACCATACAAATCCATCATTTTTAATGTTGCGTATGAACAATCAATTTACTCACTACTACAATAGAGATACAGGAAAACAAAAATTATCAACTTGTAATTAGGTCGAAATCATTTCAGAGACGAGCATTCGACTTCGTAAAACCAAATTAACAACAACAACAAAAAGGGCAGAAAACAAATGCGCGCATTGAGATCAACGCACGAACCCTAACTTCGCGATCGATTCCACAAACAAGAGATCGAAAACTGATAGCGTGAGATCGCCGAAACGGCTACGAAATTTATATGTACACATCGATCAAACCGCACCTGAGATTCGCCGATCCCCGCATCGCGCGTCTCCGGATGCGAGGGAGAGGACTCCGGGGTTCGGGTTAGGGTTTCTTCCGCCATTAGAGAGAGAGAGAGAGAGAGAGAGAGAGAGGGGATCAGAGACGATTCGAGTGAATTTCTCATTAATTTATATAATTATTTATATTGGTTAAAGTGTATGGATGGGCCTTGTACAAACCCAATATTACAAGATAGTCCCTACACATTTCACTATAATATTTCATTTTCCAAATTCTTAAATATATATATATATAATAATATAATTTTTTACTGTTAAAAAATGGGTAAATAACACATTTGACCCCTGAATTTTAGTGAAATTTTATTACACCACTAAACTTTAATTTGTTTCAATCAAGTACTCAACTTTGACATCAATTTCAATTATTAAAAAAAAAGACATGACAAAACATGCTAGTCATTTTAATTATTAATATATTATTTTAAAATAATTATTATTTGACTATTATATTATTTTAAAAAACTGATGGAGTAATTAAATGGCAATAATATCATCTCCAAATTATAAATTAAATGTGATGTAGTAGTTGTATAATTTATTACTTTACCATTTTATTTGGAAAAAAATATATGTTATATAAAAAAGTGACATAATTAAGAAAGATTAAAATTTAATAATTTATTGAAATAAATTAAAGTTCGGTAACCTAGGCAAAATTTCACTGTAAGTCCACTTAGGGCCGTCAAAGAGCCAAACACAAATGAGCTGGGACCGACATTTATTAAAGAAGTTGAACACGAGCTGGCTCGTTAAAATGTCAAGCTGAAAAATTCAGCTCATATTCGGCTTGTTTATTAACGAGCCAAACAAATACCGAATCATGAATAGTAAGTTAAATTGTCAGGTCTACTACTGTATGAAAAGTTGAAAGAAAATTAAAAATTAGAATCTTAAGCTAATAATTAAAATTTACAAAATATAGTTTCTTTGTATTTGAGTTTGCTTAAAATTCAAATAGTGAAAAATTGTAATATATATTCAAGATATATTGAACTAAACATGAAGCGAGCTGATCTTAACTTGTGTTCGGCTCATTAAAATTTCGAACTAAAAAATTCAGCTTGTGTTTAGCTCACTTATTAAACGAGCAATTGATCTCGAGCTTGTTTTGAACCGAACACGAGTTGGTTCGCAAACAACGAGCTAGATTGCGAGTCATAAACTCTCTGACCAACAATGTAATTTATCCTAAAAAAAATTCTTATCTTTTACCATAAACTAATATTTTAAAGGGTAAAGTTCAAATACCACCTGAATTACTAAATAACTTAGTAGAATTGATATAACCGCTATAGACGGTCCCACACTAAACAAACGAATATCTCCTCGAGATGGGAGGAGGTCCTCTTTAAAAAGTAGTTTAGTCCCATCCGCTATAGCTTGAAGAATTCCCAACGGCCCAGCATATTCAGACCCAATACGTTGTTGTATTGCTGCATATATTTCTCTTTCTAACCATTTCCAGACAAACTTGTTACAGTAAGACCCGCGGAAATGCATATGGGTTCGGGGAAGGGATCCCCTAAATATTGGGTATCCGTTGTTAAGAGAATGAATCTTTTTATCGAAGGATAAAAAAAAAATCGGTCCAGATCCACTGCAGGAATGATTTGGAAGATCCAAAACTAAAAACAGCAGTATTTTAAATCCACCTGTGAGATACACACGAAATACGTGCAAGATCATCATGAGAACTAATACTTACTGATCATCGATGAACTGATCGGATTAACCAACCAAAGTTGGCCTCAGTCATTATGTATTGAACAGAGTAAAAAGCCTTTGTCAGATCCGCCTACACGTCTTGCTTTTACTGCTATATCGGGAGTTACTCCACGTATTGCTTGACGTAAAACAGATAGTGGATTTTTTTCTGTCTTTTGTTGAATCTTTTTCACGGCTCGATAGTTAATTTGATATTTGAGAAATTTCCAAATGAACAATTTTAACGAAATCTTTCAATTTCTTATTTTACTGTGTTCAACTCTATGTATTTTTCTATCCATAGAGTACATTGAATGTACAGAAATGGCTATAACAAAGTTTCTGTTATTCGTATTAACAGCTACTCCAATGTCTCATTTCTGGGTCCAATGGAATTCATAGGTATAGGAAGAAGCCCCATCAAACAGAGATTTTTTCTTTCAACCATCTTTCGATTGTTAATACAAGATATAAGGACCGCTACTACGAGCAGTACTACACCTTTGTTTATCAGATAACTACATCCTGGAGCGGTCTTAACTTTTTCACAATAGTACTCCTATTGGCTTCGGCTTTACTAATGAATAAATCAGCTTCATAAAGAAAGACAGATGAGCCAACTTGATATTTTTTGGCATTATCATCACAAAGAAGAGATTCTGGATTTTTTTTACTTCTTATCTTCGAGGCATCTTTTCTTTGACTTTTTCTTTTCTTTATATGATATGGTAAATGATCCCGCGGTTTCATGTTCTATTTCACTCCCCGATGGGGGTTCTTTTCACCTTTCCCTCACGGTACTACTTCGCTATCGGTCACCGAGGAGCATTTAGCCTTGCAAGGTAGTCCTTACTGATTCACACGGGAATCTACGTGCCCCATGCTACTCGGGTCAGAGCGTAAGCTAGTAATGCTTTCGGCTACCGGACAAATATTCTTATCCGCCGATCTATTCGATGCTGGAATCCGAAGGATTTACCCGGTGTGAGATGTCACATTGTTCAAGGAACCCTAGATGCTGTCGGAGTAAAGGATCAACAAAGGCGTTCTAGTGCGTTGTAGATTCTTATCCAAGACTTGCATCATTTTGGTTTTGCACTTTCTCACTTTAGTACCTTGTGGTTTAAAGTGTATCAATTTAATACCATGTGGTTTCATTTTTCTCTTTTCGTCAGTTCCTCCGTTGACATTTCGTTAAATTATATACAAAAAACTTCAGATACCCTACCTAGGTTTATCGAATATTCACTTTAGTACCTTTTAGTTTTAACTTTGTCACTGATTTAATAAAAAAAATTAGTGAAAGGAATAATAAAAAGATAATATGAAATCATGAGGCACTAAATTGATATACTTTAAATCACATGATACTAAATTAAAAAAGTGCGAAACTACAGGAATGATATTTGAAGTTTTTCCTATTTTAAAATGAGCAATAAAATTATTATATTATTATATAAAAATAAGTTTTTGATAGTTAGGGACTAAAGTGTAAGATGCACGTACAAGTTTAAGGCCTATCCAAAACGATTGCTATGCCCACCTAAGAACGTATGAAACACTAAACACCAGTGAGTCAGATGTGCTGATGTGGCATCTAACGATTGGGTTAAATTTGTCCAGCTCACTTGAAAAGCTGCCACGTGTGCAAACAAACTCAACGCCTATATTTTGGTGTACTTTTGGGGTCCGTGTAGCATTACACAACGGACGTCCAGGATTTAGATGTACACGTCACAGTGTTAGATCTAGACCGTTCATAAGCAACCACTTGAATAAGGCTCGTCCCAAGTGGGCCCAAACTGTACAATTTGGGCTTCCTAAGATTTTTTTTTTTTTTTTTGGCCACAAGTTAAAAATCAGTGCAATGAGCCAATGACATTTGCATATTAAATTAAATTTGAATATAAATTTTAAATTAAAATAAATAATGAATCTATATTTTTAATTTAAAAGATTATTAGTAACAGAGTTTATTTTTCAATTGATTTATTTTCTAAATTTGATTTGTTTCAAAGTATGTTTCTAATTAAGTTACACCATAAATATTTGTCTTTAAACTTAAAATTTAAAACTAATATTTATCCAAAACTTAAAATTTAAATTTAATTTTAAAAATTAAATAAAAAGTTTGAATTTAGATTTAAATTTATGATTAAACTTATAATTTTAATTTAATTTTCATTCTATTATTTGAAATTAAACAATTGTTAATTTGATAGATATTTTTAAACCAATTTATTTTTCAAACCTAATTTGTCTTTAGTTAATTTTTTTTCAATATATATAAAATATTTTTTTATTCCATCTAGAATTCCGTTTGTCAATTAAAAATATTTAATTTCACGTCGTATAAAAAACCAATTAATAAAAATTTTTATAAATATATAAAATTAATAAAAAATAAAAAATTAATAAGAATTCACATAAGTTACCCTAATTTTATTTCTTTAGTTTTTGGATAGGTGGATTAAGCACAATTTTACTGATAAAATTCATTGCTAAATAATAATCCTGTTAAATAAATTAAAATATTATTAAAAAATAAAATATTAAATAGTATATTTACCTGATTATGAATATTAATGTGTACTTTTATTGATATAATAACTGAATTGTTTATAATAACGCCTCTCCACGTACTAATATTTTTTAGCACCATCTTGTCCCAAAGTCAACATTTTGGCGCGAAATAGACGCAAAAACAGACTCAAAAATTTAAAATTTAATTCGTGGGAGACTAAGATTGAAATAGTTGCTATTTGAGGGGCTTAAAGACATTTTGCCTTTTATTTAGGTGGAGTCTACCCTTATCATTCTTTAGTTGGCTTTAGAGAGAGAGGAGGTTGAGAGATTAGGCAGTTAGGGAAAAAAAAAGGCTTCGTTTCTTCGTAACGAGCGAACGAGTCAAGTGCGCGCACGTGTATTTTTCGGTACTAGTCGGAAGTGTGAGAGTTAAGTGCTATGCGGGGCAAAGTGCTACACCAACGGATTTGGTGGAAGCCACCTTTTGAACCAGTAGGAGCCACCTTAAGAATCTCACATCATCTGATAATTCTGATCCACATCTGTGATCTGGTTTAAACCCCACCTCAAGAACCTCACATTACCTGGTAATTCTGGTCTACATCTGTGATTTGATTTGGACCTAACTTGAATGTTAGGGTTTAAACAGGGCGAGTTTGTAACGCCCCAATAGTCCCACATCGAGTGCAAAAATATTTCTGATTAGAACTTATGATGTCTACACGCTAGTAATAGTAACTATTAATATTTTATTTCAAAACCTTCAACACTAGATTGATTGAGGTAAGAATACAGCGTGTACAGTATTTTGAGATTTGGAGTGGCAAGAAATGTTGTATCATTTTGATAATTAGTGTGATGATGATTGTATATCTATATTGTTGCTATAGTATATAGTTTTGATTTTACTCTGATACCTGTTATTTCTGGATTTAGTTAAATTTTTTTAACATATTTTGTTGACGCTTCGTATATATAAAGTATATCCTTGTGCATGCGGCGAGTCTGTTGACGCAACACGAACTTCCGCTATAATCCAGAGCGTGACATAAGAGAGGAGCAGGCAGCTGGTACTACGATATTGATATCGATGTGGGGTGATGAGATGATATGCAACGAACATATTATATGCGATTGACACTTTTGAACGTGATCTATACCACTTAAAATATCTAGAAACCAAATTTCAAATCTTTTCGATATCATTAGCCTAACGATCAAAAGGTTTTAAAATTTATAATTTTAACGATTAATATGAGACGTTTCTTATTTAACGGCATAAAAATATCCAAAACAATTGAATTTTGATTAGAAAATTCTTTAAACTATTTAAAACAAGATCTATACTCTTGATCTTGATTACAAAACTCCTATCATCACTTTTTAAAGTATATTCATTTTCAGCAGTTCATTTTTGTGTCCACTTGATAGACAAGAAAACGATATCGAAAAAGTATAAAATTTGATTTCTAGGTGCTTTAAGTGGTATAGACCATGTTCAACGGTATCGATCGTCGATTTGGAGACTCGATCATCG
This sequence comes from Ananas comosus, assembly GCF_001540865.1. Classification (NCBI taxonomy): domain Eukaryota; kingdom Viridiplantae; phylum Streptophyta; class Magnoliopsida; order Poales; family Bromeliaceae; genus Ananas; species Ananas comosus. Next base: position 11,701,988 of record NC_033632.1, on the reverse strand, counting down.
AAAATAAAAGAGTGGCAATAGAGCCCGTTAGCTACCGATAGTAGTCCAGCTCAACTCTCTATTAATCATCTCTCTCTCTCTCTCCTCTCTCTCTCTCTCTCTCTTTCTCTATATATATATATATAGTAGAGCTACTATGCTATCAAAAGTATAAAGGATTTAGTGCTTCCGACTTTTTGGCCTTTAGATCAACCCCTTTGATCATTTCTAACATTTAGATTAATACTATTACCCTATGGGGACCACTCAACCCTAGGGGTACTACTCAATCCTAGGGGAGACCGCAATCATCCCAACTGTATAATTTTTGATCTATGGGTCAAAAAGTCGAAAACATAAAACTCTCTATGCTTCTGATAGCATAGTAGCTCTACACTATATATATATACACTATTAATAGTATGATATCAGGGAGGGTTGAGTGGTTTGTTGGTGAAATAATAATTAACTATTTGATCAATTAGTTTATTATTTATAATTAATTAGCTAATAAAAAATTAATTATTTATTGTATTTATACAATAACTAATATTTACTTTGATTAACTAATTAATATTTTGATTAATCTAATTATTTTCTCAACTAATTATCTAACTATTAAATAATTAATTTATTAATTTATTAATTATTAAATTACTTGTGGTTAACTAAATTATTAATTAACAGTATTCATTGTTAATTAATTTATTAATTAACATTTATGATTATCTAGCAATATTCATGATTAATTAGTTAAGTAAATAATAAATTAAATTATTATTTAATTCATATTTCTAAAATATTATCATTTTCAAACTATAGTAATTCTTATTCTCATTATTCAAATCTCACTATCCAAACGCTATTTTTCTATTTTTGAAAAAATTCAATTTTCATGTAAACAAAAAATTGTTCTTCTTCCTATGTATCTCAACAATTATCTCAAGAACTGTATCTATAACAAAGAATAACCAAGAACAGTTTATTCCTGAGACCCCTGATGTTAAGCATGGCCCTAAAACATGTCAAGTTTTCTATGCCATCCACTTTAGAATATGTATATGATGCCGAAAATAGACCGATTTAATATCACCCTTCAATACGAATTAGCAAAAGAAATACAGAGACCTCCGTGCTTGATAGTTCTGTTTTGGATGCTGGGACGTCCGAAATCGGCGATCGGTTCTGTCAGACATGATTTACAGTGTTTGAACTATCCAAAAATAAAACTTTATAATTTTTTTAATCTCGTTTGCGAGTGAACGAAGTTCAGCCTCAAAATGAGCGGCTGAAAATAAAAATCAAATAAAAAATAATGATAAAGGATTCAACTTTTAAATCAAACGTATTGATATAGCTCTTCATGATAAGTAGAATAATCTATTAAAATTTTATATAATTTAGATCGTTCTACACCATTGAACTAACAAAAGTGCCGCATTGTTCAATAAAATGGTCAATTTTGAGACATGTTGATCACTTAACAAATAATGTCGAAAAATTATAAAATTTGATTTCTAAATAATTTTAATAGCGTCGATTATATCTAACAAAATCAATCGTAGAATTGGATGTCCCATCATCGAAAACAACTTATAAGCACATAGGCAACCATACTTTCTAACTTTCTAAAGCATAAGAGCCGTATCATATATATATATATATATATATATATATATATATATAGGCTGTGGCTACTATACTATTATAAGTATTGGAGCCCTCGTACTCATAAGTTGTTTTCAATGATGGAGCTTCCGAATCGACGATCCACTTCGTTAAATATAATCTAGTGTATTTGAAACTTTTAGAAAATAAATTTCGTAAATTTTCGAAATCATAATAAAGTCCATCAAGTGGGCATAAAATGAATAGTCAAAATCAAACGACGTCGTAAAAAAGGAGGATCGGATCCTTCAATTCAAGATCGGAGTTATTGATCTTCATCTATGTAGTGAATAGAATTTTCTATCAAAAATTCAACAAATTTTGATTCTTTTACACTGTTAAACTAGCAAGTATCCCATACCGACCGTTAAAAATTGTCAAATTTGTGACCTCTTGATCATAAGATAAATAATGTCGAAAAATTATAAAATTTGATTTATAGAAGTTTTAAATGCTGTAACTAACGTTTAACGGGGTGGATTGTCGATTTGGAAGCTCTATCATCGAAAACAACTTATGAGTACGAGGACGATCATACTCATAATAGTATAGTGAGTGACTTATATATACTATATATAGTATTTATATATTATGTAATATATATATTTATATAGTATATATATATTGTCAGGTTACTATGCTATTTGCGAACCACTTTGTGCTCCAGTTTTCCACATTTAGATTACCCTTTTGATAGTTTTCAACGTTAGATATTTCTATTAAACAGCCAACCACTAACCTAGGAGGGCCCATTCGTAAGTAATCTTTAATCTCATATGTGACAAAAACTTGGGTAGCACAAGAATTGGTGCTATTATAGTTATTGAGCTAGCTATATATATATATATAAGTATATATTATATATTATATATATATTATATATTGCCTGGTATATTAATTATGAGTATTGAGCCCTTACTCATAAGTTGTTTTCGGATGATGGCGCATTCGATCGACATCACTTTATTAATGATTCTAGGTATTTGAAACTTCTTGAAAATAAATTTCGTTATTTTGAATATATAAAGGTCTATCAAGTGCATAAATTGAACTGGTATAAATTCAAACACGTTCAAAAAAAGGCAGATGAATCGGATCTTCAATTCAAGATCGGAGTTATTGATCTTTATCTATGTAGTGAATAGAATTTTCTATCAAAAATTCAACAAATTCCGATTCTTTTGCATTGTTAAACTAGCAAGTATCTCATACCGGCCGTTAAAAATTGTCAAATTTGTGACTTCTTGATCGTAAGGTAAATGATGTCAAAAAATTATAAAATTTGATTTCTAGAAGTTTTAAATGCTGTAAATAACGTTTAACGGTGTGGATCGTCGATTCGGAAGCTCTATTATCGAAAACAACTTATGAGTACGAGGGCGATCGTACTCATAATAGTATAGTAGCCGGACCCTATATATATATATAGAGCAAGGCTGGTATACTATCGGTAGCACGGAGGCCTCCGTGCTACCAAGTTATTTTCGATGATGTGGCTTCCAAATCGACGATCGGCTCCGTTAAACTTGATCTACACCATTAAAACTATTTAGAAACTAAATTTCATAATTTTTCGACATCATTTATCTATCAAACGAGTTGTCCAAAAATGAACGATTGAAAATAAAAATCTCATAAAAAATGATGATAAAAGACTTAAATTTAAGATCAGATATACTGATCTTACTCTAAATAGTGAAAAGAATTTTCTACAAAAATTTTATCAGATTTGAATTGTTTTACACCGTTAAATTCACAAACGCATCACATCTACCATTAAAATTATCAATTTTGGGACCTTTTGATCACTAGCCAAATGATATCGAAATATTATGAAATTTAGTTTCCAAATAGTTTTAATGGTGTAGATCAATTCTAACGAAGCCGATCGTCGATTTCGAAGCCACATCATCAAAAACAATTTGGTAGCATGAAGGCCTCCGTGCTACCGATAGTATACTAGCCTCTCATCATCAAAATCAAATTTCATACATTTTCGATATTGTTCTCTTATCCATTAAGTAGACACAAAAATAAACGGCTGAAAATGAATATTCTTTAAAAACTGATGATAGGAGTCTTGTAATCAAGATCAAGGGTATAGATCTTATTTTAAATAGTTTAAAGAATTTTCGAACAAAAATTCAATTAATTTGAATATCTTTACACCGTTAAACGAAAAAACGCCTCATATCGACCATCAAAATTACAAATTTTGAAACCCTTTGATCATTAGGCAAATGATGTCGAAAAGATTTGAAATTTGATTTGTAAACACTTCAAGTGGTATAAATCATATTCAATGGTGCCGATTGTCGATTTGGAGGCTCCATCATTGAAAACAAATGGGTGGCAATGGAGCCCGTTTGCTACCGATAGTATTCTAGCTCAACTGTATATATATATATATATATATATATATATATATATGGCTAATTTGATTCGATGGAGAGATAAGCCAGTGGCTCTTTCCATTGTACAAGCAAGATTGGTTGGATTAGCCCACTTTTCCATGGGTTATATATTCACTTATGCAGCTTTCTTGATTGCCTCCACATCAGAAAAATTTGGTTAATTTAGTTATTTATTGTTTTTTTATGTACTGTATCAGCAACAATTTCATTTGTTTCGATGGAGGGGGAGGATACGCCTTCTTATATTTTTACATCTAGGATCCGAACTGTATCATTGATAATAATAGGAACTGAACATTATGGCAAGAAAAAGTTTGATTCAGAGGGAGAACAAGCGGAAAAATTTGGAACAGAAATATCATTTGATTCGCCGATCCTCAAAAGAAAAAATAAGCAAAGTTTCATCGTTGAGTGAAAAATGGGAAATTCATGGAAAATTGCAATCCCCACCACGTAATAGTGCACCTATACGTCTTCATCGACGTTGTTTTTTGACTGGAAGACCTAGAGCTAACTATCGAGACTTTGGCCTATCCGGACACATACTTCGAGAAATGGTTTATGCATGTTTGTTACCGGGCGCAACAAGATCAAGTTGGTAAGGATAAAAATATCGTTTCATATTTGTATAGATCTCTATGATCTATGATCATAGAAGGGCCCTCTTTACCATTCTGTATAAATGGACTATTCTATTTGTATAGATATGGTAGAGGGGCGTATCCAATCTTTCTTCGCCCATTAGTTCCTAGTTCTTTAGCGCGGAGTAGAGCAGTTTGGTAGCTCGCAAGGCTCATAACCTTGAGGTCACGGGTTCAAATCCTGTCTCCGCAACATTTTTGTTTTTGGATGGTAGGCAAGGAAAGGGGGAAGATAGAACTACTATACTAACCACTATAGTAGTTAGTAGTTAGTATAGTAGTCAATTAATTTTTTATCTTTTTATCATAGTACATTACTTAATTATGATTATGGGCGGATAGCGGGAATCGAACCCGCATCTTCTCCTTGGCAAAGAGAAATTTTACCANATCTAATGAAATTTTTATAGAAATTTTTTTTCACTATTTAGAGTAAAATCAGTACCTCTGATATTAAATTCAAGTCTTTTACCATCATTTTTATGAGATTTTTATTTTCAGCCGTTCATTTTTAGACTATTCATTAGATAGGTAAATGATGTCGAAAAATTATGAAATTTAGTTTTCAAAGACTTTCAATAGTGTAAATGAAGTCGAACGGAGCCAATAGTTGATTTGGAAGCCACAACATTGACAACAATTTGGTAGCACGAAGGTCTCCGTGCTACCGATAGTATACCAGCCCCTCCCTCCCCCTCTCCCCGTCTCTCCTATAAATCTATGCCTTTGATCATTTTCACCCGTTAGATTATACTATTCAACCAACTACCCACTCAACCTTAGGGAGCCTATATCATCCTAACCACACATCTTTTAATCCAATCGCAAAAAATCTACAAGTACTAATAATTTGGTACTTTTAAAAGCACAGAAGCTCAATTCTATATATAGAGAGAGAGAGAGAGAAAAAAAAAGAGAAAGTTCGGCTACTATACTATCGATAGTATCAATCTCTTGGTGTTATCAAGTTTTCCACCATTAGATCTACCCTTTTGACCATTTTTATCTGTTAGATCATACTATTCAACCAACCACCCACTCAACCCTAGAAGACCACTATCATCCTAACCGCACATCCTTTCATTCAACGGTCAAAAACTCAATAGCACCAAATACTTGGTACTATCGATATTATAGTAGCAAAATTATATATATATTGCTAATTTATATAAAAAACCCATCGATTTTGTATTTTTGCAAAGATGAACCACCTTTTTAGATTTTGCAGATTAGGTCTATATTTTCAATAAACTAACCAAAAAAATACTTATTCCTCTTTCTCTCTCCTTTCTTTCTTATTCATTTTTCTCTTCCCTCTTTGTCCTTTTTTATTCTTGGCATCCCTTCCTTTCCTTCTCATCTCGCTTCCTCTCCTTTCTCCTCCTCTACCACTAGCATGTCGATGTCACGATCTTCTTCATTGCCTCACCCACACCTCCGCCGACGTCAACAATGACGTTGTGGGCTCAGATATAGCACAAGTTATGAAGGTAAGGCTGCAGTGGAGGACGTGGCTGTGGACAGCAACAAGGATGCTGCAAGATTTAAAAGCGACGAGAAAGAAGAGTGCATCGAAGGTGTGGGGGTGGAGGGGTGGAAGTGTGTTGGGCGAGGGAGGGGGTACAATAGTGGAAAAGAATGCAAAAAATGAAAGAAAAAAAAAAGAAGAAGAAAATAAAAATATATTTTTTCTTCTCCTATAAAAGCCACCATGCGCTGCAACCACTACAGGAAAGGCCAAGAAGTAAAAAAGAAAAAAGAAGTTATACTATTTGAGACTTAGTTATATTATTTGATGCTAAGTTGCACCATTTAAAACTATTTGAGACTAAATTGCACTGTTTGAAAAGTTGGAACTTAATCTCAAATAGTTTTAAATGGTACCAATTCTAGTCCTATACTTCCAAGCATTTCTCGACTAGCAAGTGCTTCCATTCGATAGACATGCGAGGGAGACTCTTATGTGGAGAGCTAAAGTCGAAAAAACTGCCCCCACCCCTAATGCGCGCTCCCTACCCATCTTCCTCAAGTACTGCGACACTCTCATCGCCGTCACCGCCGTCAACAATCATGCCCTCTGTTGTAGCCTCATCTCCACGACCTGCGTTATATCCGAGCCCGCATTGCCACTACCGCAGTTGCAAAGATGTGGGCGAGGTTAGAAAGAGGAGCAGGCATTGAGGTGGGGGCAGTGGGGAAGGAAGAGGAAGGAGAGAAAGTGAGAGGATAAAGATATATAAGATAAACGAAAGAGAAAGAGAAAAAGGAATAAGAATAATTTGATCAGTTTACTAAAAATTTAGACTTAATCTGCAAAATCAAATGCTTCTAATTGCACTACATAATCGATGATTACGATTTTCAACTTTTGGATGAAGGGTTGTGGGGTTAGGATGATAGTAATTCCCCTACAAAAACCATAAAAATCTCCCAAAGTTCCAAAATTACACCTAGCGACAACAATATCTTGTTAATATCCTTTAAGGAAGATAAAGTCAGCATTAAACTTAATCTAGAGTATTTGAAGTAGGTGGACTTCGAATTTTATGATTTTTCAGATTCTTATTGTAATAACCCGACCCGCTAGCAATAATAACTTGTTGGGTCCAAACCGCCGACCCAAAATGCATAAACCCACTTATTATTACTAGCGTGTAGGCCTTATATGTTCTAATGAGAATCATTTTTCCACCTGATGTGAGACTATTAGGGCGTTACAGACTCTCCCTGTTTAGACCCTGATGTCCTCGTCGGCTCCAAACCAGATCACAGATACAGACCAGAATTACTATGCGATGTGAGATTCTAGAGGTGGCTCCTAAGGATTCAAGATGTGACTCCCACCAAATTCGTTGGTATAGCACTTTGCCCCGCATAGCACTTAGCTCTCACACTTCCGGCTGGTATTCGCCTCTGATACCAATTGTAATAACCTGACCCGCTAGCAATAATAACTCGTTGGACCCAAACTGTCGGCCCAAAATACTTAAATCCGGTTATTATTACTAGTGTGTAGACCTCATATATTCTAATGAGAATTATTTTCCCACGCGATGTAGGACTATTGGGGCATTACACTTATTACATCAAGTGGCACCGGTGAATGTGAAAATCAAATAACTACTAAAATAGAGGTTAGAATTCTTCAATTCATGATCGATGTTCTTGACGTGATCTAGCTAGTGGAATATATTTTATAAATAAAGGAATTAAATCTAATATGCCATCTAAAACTTCAAAAATATCAAATTTATTTCTGGTTGACAAAAATACCTAGAAAAAAAATGCTTCAAATATCCCTTTGCCCTCTAGAATTCATTAATGGCATTGGAATTTTAGAATAGTATTTTTGAAAACAAAAGGTAAATTTAAAAGTTGTAAATAGTAGTAAGTAGACCCGACAATCTTTACCCATACCCGAGGATACTCACAGGTTACCAGCAAATTTGCGGGTATAGGTACTAGTTTTGCTTACCCAAAAAATTATGGGTAAAACGGATGAATACCCGTTGAATTATGGACATTTTGGGCAACCGCGGGTATCCATGAATACCCGCATATATTTTTTAATTAAAAAAATTCTATTCCTAATTTATTGTCTTCATACATGAAAACTATATTAATTTTGTATCATGAAAGTTTAAAATTATAAACTACTTTTACATTATATAATTTAAGTGTTTTAAGACTTTATATTGTTTATTGTATGGTGTGATATTTCAAACACAATTTATGTTATGATTTTTGAAAATTACATATACCAATTTTGCTTTAAGAAAGTATAAGAGGAAAAAAAAAAAAGAAAAAAGAAAAAAGAAAAAAGAATATCTTGCGAAGAACCCGCATACCCGCCTGCCTGCAGGCAGGTATGGGTAAAGATATTGGCACCCAAAACTTTATGGATAAATTTTACCCATACCCATATAATCTACGGTACAATAACCCACCCGCAGTTTACCTAACCCGCCTGTTTGCCAGACACAGTAGTTAAGGGTATATGAGAAAAAACCTCTATAATAAAAAACCAACAAAATTAAACAAGAGGGGCTCATATTGCCCATTACAAATTACCAATTTTGGGTACCTTACAATCACAAAGTACATAATTGACAAAAACCACTTAAAGCTTCTCATCACTTTTAACTACTTCAGATCAAGTTTAACGGTACTGATCATCGATTTAGACAACCCATCATCCAAAACAACTTGTTAGGGCCAAAGCCTCTACCCTCTTTATAGAATACTAAGAATAGTTGGGACTCAAAAGTTTCTATTCCAAGAATAGAAACAAAAAGAGCTTTGATAAGATCTCAAGATTAGGTAGATATCCTCATTATATTTGCCCCATAATTGATGAATATTTTATTACTCTTGAGGATAGCATTACTCCATCCTTGGCCATCCTTAGCCATAGAGCTCCCCTATGAGCCAACTATGAAAAAGGAGTCGACTCGAGCTCGATTGTGTTTCGATCCACAAAATATATGAGCCAACTACGAAAAAGGAGTCGACTCGAGCTCGATCGTGTTTCGATCCACAAAACAAAGTGGAATCACGAAAGTGCTTACGAGGTTGAGTAATAGCGTGCATCACGCATATTTGCCATATGCACCATCGATCGAGATTCATCGCGAGTCATCATCTCATACTATGACAACACGACCGAATCCATTGTGACTCACGGGGATATTTAGGGCGCACAACTCAGAAGATATCTACCACTCTATTCTCAAAACAAGAGCACATTGAATACAACAACCAACATTTGCGAGCCACTTAACATCATTTTTAGCTTCGTCGTATTAAACACGAGAAATCCAAAAGCACTTTAGAGCAAGTACTAAGAGAATGGGGGTGAGGTGAGTCAACAAAAAAAGGGATTCGAGTTTCTACGGCAAGTGAATTCCTTTTTCAAACTATGCACGAGCATAAAAGAGTCAAATTTAGTATCAAAATCATAAAAAAAAAAAACTCACGATTGACGGTTATGTACGTCACTTGAAGCTTCAATAGTTCTTGAGCAATAAAAACCCAAAAATCCTGCAAAAACGAGATGACCATTAGTCTCAAAAGGACCCGCACCACCCGCACCGACATCCGCTTGAGAATATGACCCATCAATGTCAAGTATGAGTTCTCCCGAAATCAAAAGGCCTCTATTGCCTCTATTGATGGATTCCAATTTGCGGGAGTTTCTATTGTCAAAGGTTATGTAAGAGTGCAATAAAGGAGTAAGATGTGGGCACACAAAGAACGAATACAGAAAGAACTAGTTTAGCAATCAATCAAAGCCGAAACAATTCATAGTAGATTTAGTTCCTACGTGCCCTAGCTTCTAGAAGATTGGAATAACTCTATACTAATGAAACATTTAACAATCTAGAGCTGTTGTTGTGGCATAGACGACATGAGTTCCTCAACCCAAGAACAGTTGGTTCCAAATTGGAAGTTTTCTATCAAGGTCCGAAGTTTCCACCGACATTTCTAGCGAGGTTTGAAGTTTCAAAATGATGGAGTTTTCACTTGAAACTAATTAGCATCTGGCTCGGCCGAAAACCCTCCATATAGAGCACTAGCAACCTGTCATATCAACCTTATTTACTTTCATATCATTTCCCACATCAAAACTTCAAAAATATCTTATTTATCCCTTGGTGGACCAAAATACCCTTGTTGATTTTAAAAAATTCCTTCAAATATCCCCATTTCTCCTAGGGTTTATTAGTGGGATTGGACTTTAGAAGGATACTTTCGTAAATTTAGGATAAATTTGAAATTTTTGAATAGTAGTAAGGGGTAAATAAGCAAAAGCCTCTTCAAATAAATATCCTCACTTCCCTTTTAATCTAATCTCGAGATACTCGCGTAATTCCTTTCTTGGCTGGAACAACTGAAATTAATCTGAATCTGCTTTTAACAATACTCTTGGGACTCCTCAATTTCTACTTAACCGATAGTGGGAAGCTGTTTTGAGTATTTTAAAAACTTCACCAAAAAGCCCTACTAAAAACAACACTTCTGCAGAAGCTCCATCTGATCAAACAAAGCTTCATTTGGATGGTTTCTTCTCCAACATAGTTGCACGAATGAAATCGGCTCCCCATTGCTCTAGACGGGTCGCAAATAAATCCCGGAACACATTATTCCTATCCCATCCTGTATTATTACCACCCTAGAAACCAACCGAAGATACAAGCGCAGATCAAATTCACGCACGAGATGTTAATTATAGGAAGTATAGCAACTTACTTTATATCTGTTCGCGGTCCTGTAGCACAGCGCGACAACTCCTATTCCCGGTTATCGTCTATATTTGGTTTGATTTCTTCTTTTTATTGCTAAGACGACACCGGAGCTGCAGACACATTTCATGTTCATTGAGTAAAAAAATGAAGTACAACCGACCACTCTATAGCAAAAGTTGAGCGCAAACCAAGTACTTGGACCAACTATTTGGTATCGTCGATAATAAGGAGCCGCTCGTGCAAAACTAATATAATACTCGCACAATTTTAGATGTTTATGAAATTACCTTTTTTATATATTTCAGCTGCTTAAGAACCTCATCTGTCTCCAACTCCTGTAAATAAAATAACGACATAATTACTAAAAGACCGTAAGCTTGATTAATTATTATAGACGGAGACAAAATCAAATGGTAAAAAGGAAATGAACTCACAAAAACGCATATATGAAGTGAAAGGCATAAAACAGATATGCTTTAATTGGGGGGCATAAATTGTAAATATGTTTTATATTGAAATTTTCATAGACAAACTTGTATTGGATAAACAGATATAGAAGAACATATAAAACCACCTTTGCCGAGTCCTGCATAGTGCTAAATTGTCAATTAGTAATTTAATCCATGAATTTTAACCCTTTAGGAAATTAGTCCACAAATTTCAATAATCAAAAATTGAAACATCAAGGAATTAAGCATTTTAAATTGTAAAAAATCATAAGAAACCATAACCAAGGAATTAAGTATATCAACGTGAACAGAAGGATATCTATAACAGTAGAAAATGTATGGATAGTCCCTGTATTATCCTGATATTACTGCTTGGTCCTTGTAATTTTCACTTAAACACTTTAGCCCTTGAACTTTCTTATAATTTGCAACTTCATCTTGGACCTCGAAAAGATCTAATTTCCCAATAACTATTTCACCCCTCCTATAAAATGGCTTTCTCATTTCATTCAGGGATTTAATTGCGATATGCGTGTAAGTGAAAATTTGAGAAAAGACTGGTGAATTATAACACCCCTAGGATTTGGTATAGTCTTATATAAGATATAATAAGGCTAAACCTCTAAACCTAACTATAGCATGTTGGGCAGTGACTAGGCTCAAGAGGTTAAGAAGGTTAATCGTGCTAGAATTAGAGTAATTATAGAATGGGTGACTCTCTGAGAAGTAGGGCGTCACAGTTGTTATCAGAGCCAATCACTAACCGGAACAGTGTGGGTGGAGCACGGCTCCCTATAAAGTCGGCTAAAGCTAGATCGTCTGGTGCTTTTAAGTGTGCTTGAGTCTAACGAGAACATCAGGGCTTAAAGGGAGAGGAATGTGACACCATAGGACTTGGTATAGTCCTATATATAAGATATATTATAGCTAAACTTCTAAACCTAGCTATAGCATGTTGAATGGTAGCTAGGCCAAAGAGATTAAAAGGGCTAATCGTGCTAGAACTAGTCTAGGATGGGTGACCCCTGAAATGGGGCATCACACAAATATTAGAAACTATAAGGACTATCAGTACATTTTACCAGTATAAAATGAGCAATCACCTGAGGAACAACACAATCAGCATGGGTCGGATCCCAAGGAATGGCACATGAACAATCCCAATCGTCAGTTTGAACGGCAAAAAGAGGTGCCCTGTAAAGGATTTAGGACACACATTAAATTAGCGAGACATGCATAAGAACCAAAAATGGCACTTTGAAAGAAATAATTAAAAATAGAAAATAAAAAAGTCCACTATTTTTCAATTTTGTGCAATTTAGGACCTTATATATATACTAGTGCAGGAACTCGCACAATGCAGTGAGTAGCTATTGTCGAAGTAAAATTATAGTTTTTATTTATTTTTTCTCTTTAATAAGTTCTAGAGCATTATTTTCCTTAGTCTTTTCTGTTACAAATTATTGTGTCCCTACAGTAAAATTTTTTTTTTTCTATACTTACTACTTACAACATAACTGTATAAATTAATCAATTAAAGTTTTACATATCTAATTATATTACCAGCTACAGCAGAACAAAGAATGAATAATATACTAATAGAGTAAAATATGTACTGATTTACTGTCTCATTTGACTATACATCTTTTGATACATGTTGTTCTGTTCAACTTGGTGTGTGTTATTGATAGCATATGCAAATCAAGCTGCGGCAAAATAGTATTTTATTTTTCTTTTTCTTCTTTTGCCATTGATTGTCCTGCTAGTGCTGTTGGTTCTTTTTCTGCTTTTTTTGCCATCAATTGTGCTGCTATTTCTGAGAGAAAGGTAGCGTGCTACCCGCTTACTGCAACACGCCTTAAGAAAGACAAAGCAAACTTTGCTATAAATTTAGAGGGGGAGAAAGAGTGTGCATTCAGTAATCATCATTTATGTTACGTAATATATAGTATCCTTATATAGCATGAGATACTAATACTAAATATGTCGTAACAATTTATATTAATCAAACTTTAATTGTCAACAAAGATGAGTTGTAAATTTTGTTTTTTTATCTCTATATATTACATGCAAATGCATAATATTATAATTCTTTTTCCATGAATTTAGTAAGGACAAATGATCCCATTTAGCGTATATTATTATATAATTGTATATAATACTAAAAAGAGTGGACATCTTTGCTACAAATGGAAACAAATAAAATATATAGAATAATTTGATCTTCTGTTGATTTCACCATCTAATTAACTATGAAATTCAACAGAGTTGGATGATGAAGCAATAAAACAGAAAATGATGGCGACCATCAAGAACTTTTAGGAAAGCATATATCATACATTTAAATGCAGAAAACGTGGCCTTACGGCCGAGAAAATATAATTAATGGATAAAAAGGGACATTAGATTGGCATATAAACTTATTGGGAAAAAAGAAAAATTTGTGAATACAAAGTGTGTGTTACCTCCGTCCAGCAAACAAAAATAAAAAAAATAAGAAATTTAAAAAAAAAAGAAAAAAAGTTGTGAAAAAGATAAGAGTATTACATAGAGATTTGAAAGAAATTTGAGAAGAAGACTTACATAGGCATTTCATGAGTGGATAAAAGTAAATAAAAGTTTCCTGATATAAGTATAAAAATTCCAGTCAATCTTTGAAAAAGTTCATACAACAAAAATTTTCAACTCACATTGAAAATTACCATAACTAAAATAATGGATGGCAGTTTTAATAACTTCTCACTGAACATAAAATTTCAAATCAGAATGCCTAGTTTCAAAATATACAATTTTTATTATTCATTTTTGTTAGACAGCTAATTGCCGCTTTCTATATATGAATAGAGAAACTATTTCGAAACCAAGCCAAATATCACTAACTTGAAAATCATTTGAGAAGTTCATATTTTGAATTATTTGTGAAAAAAACTGAAAATGTGAAGATCAAATCTTATTTAATATATCATCTCAGTAGAAAAATGTAAAATATTAACATCTCAAAAAAATTTAAACAAACATTTATGCTATACTCTTAATACTGCTAAATAGAAAGAGAGTAGCTACTAATCACATAATATATGGCAAAACTTTTAAGGAACAGGTTTTCTAAGAAGAATATTTCTGCTGTATATGGTCTATAAGGACAGACGATATAAACCTCATATTTCACTCAAGAGTAAATTGTTTTCCGTACTCAATAAAGAAATGCCACTGAAGAAACTTTAATGCAAAAATTAAGGAAAGATACTAACTATTAAAGGAATTCAAGAAAAAAATTTTCTGTTGTAAGGAAAGACTCTACTGCAAAAAATAAGGAAAGACTCTAATTTAATTGTTGTTCCTACTAAATAAGAAATTTCACTGAAACAAATCTTATGCAAAAAATAAGAAAAGACCCTAACTAAGGAAATTTGAATTAATTTACAATTATTGTAAATCTATTTTGAACTAATATATTGATGCCTCAATTTATAACAATGAAATAACCGGGCAACTTAAAGATTAAACTCAATACTACAACAGCTACACATTTCAAATTTAGGTATGCTGGAAATAAGAAAGTCACAAATTTGCCTTTATAATTTAGCAGAAGCAATAGAACAAAAATAGAACAATCATAGAAGATATGTTATTTCACATAACAAAGAAGTAAATTAATAAACAAACTATCATACTACAGCAATAATAAAAACTCAATTTTAGAAGTCTTAAAAAGAAACCCAAAATACTAACTAATTGTAGACAGTAAAAGCATCACCAAAATATGAGAAGACCATATTTCAATTTATGTCTACCATTCTGAGCATTCATCTTAGCAGAGGCTATCAATTACATTGGAGGATCATTCATTGAAAGTGGGCATTTAATTTAAAATTGGAGTAACAGCATCATAGCATTTGAGGGTGGATGAATTATATAGGCATCAAAATGAAAGGAAATGAATGCCCCAAATAGATAGTGGAGGGATGTAACGGCAAGGGTAGAGGGAAATCAATAAATTTATTTATTTATTGGAGGTGACAGTTAGCAACAATGGGGAAAGAAGGGAAGGGGAGCAGATGGATGAATTATATAGGCATCAAAATGAAAGGAAATGAATGCCCCAAATAGGTAGTGGAGGGGCAGATGGATGAATTATATAGGCATCAAAATGAAAGGAAATGAATGCCCCAAATAGGTAGTGGAGGGATGTAACAGCAAGGGTAGACGAAAATCAATAAATTTATTTATTTATTGGAGGTGATAGTTAGCGACAATGGGAAAAGAAGGGAAGTGGAGCAGATGGGTGAAGGAGGGGGTGCCACGTGGCAAAAGTATTGAGGATTCATATTATTTAATAGATTTAATAGATATATATATATATATATATATCAAGGATTTAAGTGTCGTGGCACGAGGTCGTGCCGAAAACTTGTCGGCACGGTACGGCACGGTGCGTGCCGATGCATGCCGGTCAAAAAAAATTGTGTGCCAACACATAATAGCATGAAATATTTATTTTCTTTAGCAACAAAATATTCTAACTATTTATTATGTCTTTTTATCACATCTTTCGAACTTTATTGAGAAAATTACTTACTAATTTAAATAATAAAGGGTTTTGAGCTGTGCCATCGGCACGGGGTCTGTCGTGCAGGTATCTTGTTGGCACGGTACGGCACGGTGAATACAGCCCGTGCCGACGGGCACTTAAAACCTTGGTATACAACATGAGTTTGTCGTTAAAAACACAAACATATGAAGAAAGATATGCTCTATTGCCAATGGAGAATTGGCTTTAAAGGCACATTTGAACTCAAGGTATGAGGGAAATGTAAATGCAACATTGTCTTTTTAAAAATTTTATTTTTTATTGAGAGAGAGAGAGTGGTAGCATGCTAACTGCTTCGTTCATTTTTTTAAAAAAATTAACTTAGCTAGAAATGTGAAGCAATTAGGCTTCGAACTTGGAACCTCAAATACCAACCATCAAGCCTATAGCCAACTGCGCTAGAGCCAACTGCGCTAGAGCCAACTGCGCTAGATACAATTGGTAAAATGCAACATTGTTGTATCTCAAAGAGAGCATTATCACTACTTACATCGAGAAAATGTAACCTAATTTAAATTATACTTTGATTCTATGAAGAGTTTTTTACCTGCGCCACTTTCCACAAACCATTTCTTTGTCAGTTTCGCTTGAGACAATCTTTTCTCGACATTGGATCCAGTTATTTATCATCCCTGATTTGACCTTACTGTCACTCTTCAAATCCTAAGTGACAAAAAAGAAGACATGCTAAGCGGAAATGTTTATGACAACACAAGATTAGGGCAAATTGCACCATAACTTCAGTTTCATCCCCTAATCTTTGTGATTTGCTATAATCTTGCCCTTAGATCATATTCCTCTAAATTGGACAAAAATATCTATGCAAACATTTCGAACGACCAACTGAGCGACTTTTAGACTTCTTTTGTAGAGATTGAATAAGCATTTCATCCAACTTAACTGAGGAATCTGATGAAAAGAGTAAGATTGCAATGGATCGCGAATTACAAACTCAATTAGTAACAATCAAAAAGTTGAGGACCAAAGTGAAACTTCCTAAAAAGTTTGGAGACTCTTAGTGCAATTAATCCCTTAAGGTTTATTGGGTCCGTAAGGCTTACGGAAATGTTACTGAATTCAGCAGGATCAACTTCAGAGGGCTCACCGAGACAATCATGAGTACTGCAAAAACAGTAATTATGAAGAATATATCAAGGAATATTATGGGTGATGGGAGAAACTCGTAAACAGTAAACACAAACAGTGCTAACTGCAATATGAAAATCCTCTGTCGAGATAATTAGATGTTAGTTTAGCTGCTATTTACTTCACGTAGTTTGATCCTGATATCCGTTAGGTTTTCAGTTTCAATTTAAAACAATTTAGTCATAAATTTGTTATATGTTATTAGGCATAAATGACAACAACGCCAAACTTTGAGTACCGAACTTGTTATTAAGCCTAAAGTTTTCTGAAGTTGTTGTGCGATAACAAAATGTTGCTACCATTTTTCACCTTTATACTAAATACAACAAACTTTTGCTTTATATCTGTAGAATGGAAAATAGATAAAAGAATGAGACTAAGAGTAAAAGAAAACATACTCTGTGATTAGACCATTCCATTCCAGAACTTCTACTTGGAAATCTTTCCCAATTCGAACCCCAGTTGTATATGGCTGAGTATCTTTCAACATTAAAGCAATAGGACGTATACCCCTTCGAGATACTTGATTCCTGTTTCCATCTAGTTCGTCTTTGGGTTTTAAAAGTTTCGCGCGTAAGTGCTTAGGTTTTTTTCTAAAACAAACTTGGCAGTACCACTCATCGACTGGCAATTTCTTTCCTCTACGATTGCAGCAAGATAAATGAAATGCCTCCTCGCAAAGATCGCAGATCAGCATCTTTGACGAGCATTCCGAAACCCCACATTTTATGCATTTTAACGATTTCTCATAGTCAATTTCACATTGGTCATCTATAGAATCACAATTTTCTCGAGCCCGTTCTTCCGGGAGGAGTCCACTACTTTTGAGGACATGAATGCAGAGTTCCCTTGTTGATGCGAATCCTTCAAATGGTTCTTTCGTCTTACTATCTACTTTCTCAACCACAGATGATCGAAGTTCCGCATTAGCTTTCGGCGATGACCGCCTATCATTACTGACATTGTTTTCCCCGTTGTTTGCAATCTGTTCAATCTGCGAGTTTGCAGCCATGAACGGCACTTCCTGATGACTTTTTCCACTATCTACCAAGGTTTGAGATCCGTGAAACTCTTTCATAGGAGCACTTGAGGAGACAACAGACGCTCTCTCGATATCACAGCTAGCACCTCTGCTTGTACTTTCTTCGAGCAAGAGAGTGATTGTGTTCTTACCCAAGTTCTTCCTTTTGTACATAGAGCCATTCCTTCTAGATGCATAGATATGGCACATGCTTTTAGTATTTGGCAAATCAGAGAAGCTTGACGGCGAAACTGAAAATCTGGTAACAGGTCTTCTATGACCAACCTGGGAACATCTATCACTTCTTGGAGACATCAATTTAACTTTCACCACCTGTGGCTGATTACAAGTTGATCGTTAAGCTTGTTTCCATGCTCAGTTGGAAACCATTATGATGCTTTCATATAAGTGAGGGGAAATATATACCATAAACCGTCGTTATATTTGAGTGACTTTACTTGATTCCAACTCCTGCAACATTTAACAAGAAAGAAATATCATTTGAAATTTCAAAACCATCTAAGATATGAAAGAATCGAAACAAAATTAGGTGACAGTAAGTTGGAGAGAACTATAAATTAAGCAAATTGCAGCCAAAGCAGTGAGAACTTGGTGATCACTCGGGCAATGTGGTTATGAATTACTCCTTAAAAAACATTTTTAAATATAGTAAAACTAATTGCAAAATGAATGTATGACAATATTAATATATACGATGCACACACATTGGGTACTTCTGTATATAAGAGGCACGAATGACGACTGCAGGGCGGTAAAGTGGAACTCGCACTACCATGAATCAAACCACAAGAAAGAAAGAATGACTTGGATATAAACCACCCACATCCAAGATGTGCAAGAAGATAGATAATAGTGAACGCAAAATAAATTGAAAATCCACGAGCACAAGGGTTTTCTTTTACATTGCCACACCGCAACGATGGGCTCATGGGCACATCAACAACACATTAGGAATTTACCCTTATTATTATACCTTTATTGATACAAGAACAAGTATGAAGCAGGCCTAAATAAGAATAGGCCGCTATTTGGACGCTCTGATACCAACTGATGCAGGCCGAAAATGCTGTAGTAAGTTTTGTAGCTGTGGTATTATAGCAGTGGACTCTGTAGCAATAGGTGAAAGAGGGAAAAAGGAGAATAGAGAGAAGAAGAAAGGGAATGAAGAAGAGAGAAGCCACAAAGGCAAAGATCAAAATTTTCATAACCAAAGACTCTCCATCTACAACAGGCCTTGGACCCTATTTATAATAAAAAAAAAAACACCTAATTCTAATCCTAATCAAATCCCAAGATTTTAGTGATTTTCCTGATACAAATATATCTTATCCTAATTCTAAACTTCCAAAATCATGTTCCTAATTTTTAGGGATTTATTCGGTACAGAAAGATCCTGAAAAATCTTTTAAGATTCACTATAACAAATTAACCAAAATAAAAATTCCGAAAATTAGGGAAAAAAAATTAACTTTTAATCTGTGGTTGATTTCTTGACTGCATCAAAATCCTCTCTAATACAACAAATCCTGCCTTAGAAAGCTTTTGAGATGCCTTTAAAGTTCAAAACACCCCTAAAGACCTAATCTCAAACAAGAAGAACAAAAGAGAAACCCTAAACCTTCTCTTGACCTCTTTTTCTTCACCCCAAGGAATGAGAACCCAAGAGAATGCCTTCACCTTATGATCTATACATGAAAAGCTCCCTCATAAACCCCATTAAGCCCAAACATACTAGTAGGCTAGGCTAATCAAGCAAAAAATCACCAAACTCAAAGAAACAAAAATAGCCTAAGGGCATTGTTGGCCTAGATTCTACTTTTGCTTTCAACTGCAGTCACCTCTAACAGAGTATTTGGCAAATGACTAAACATGAAATAAGATCATATATATATCTGATATTAAAAGCTCTAATTTGAAACTTCTACTTTCGATACAAAGAGGAGTCATTGGCGAGGATTTAGCATAGTGCTTCTTCGAATACTGCTACTGGAATAATACTTTATCAAACAGCACTACATCCTACGTAGTGAGGCCAAACAAACACTTAAAAGAAGAAAAGAATTTAACCTTGATTTGATCCAAAACAAGGCCTTGCAAGAACCCAACTTCCTTCTCTTTCCAAAACCATCTCCAGGATATTATTAAATTTTACTGCAGGAAGATCCTTGCAAACCCTCCTCCCTTTGCCCCTATTTCTCTCTCCCAAAGAAGAGAGAGAGAGAGAGAGAGAGAGAGATAGAGAGAGGAATAAGCCCTACAAATTCCCCAAACCACAACAGCCCACTTCTCTTCTCTTCTCCTTTTCCTTAGCAAATAAATAAAGAACTCCTCTTTCACATACCCAAAATGCCCTTTCAGTTACTATATATATATATATATATATATATATATATATAAGAGTTGGTTACAGCCCACAATAGCCCATTTATGGCCCAAATAAATGAGATCAAGAGAGAGAGAGAGAGAGAGAGAGAGAGAGAGAGGGGAAGAGGAAGAGGTGATTTAGAAACCCACCTCTGAATCAAATCTTGATGATGAACTACAACAAGAAATCTAAAATGCATTATTTGAAGAACCTGATATTCAACAATCCAGCAAAAACAGATATACATGGAAAAACAAATCATGATTGCAAAAAAAAACAAAAAAAAAAGGGTTAGGAATCATCAAGAGAATCAACCTCTCCTTCTCCTTCAAAACCAAGATTCCAAGAATTAGCAAATCCCTTTTGGTAAAAAAAAAAGAAGAGAAATGGTAGATCAAGGAGAGAATTAAGCGGTTTGTGTCACCAATTAAAAAAGTTCTATCTAGCTTACCCAGTTGATATGCTCAGAATTTACAAGCCTCTTCCCCTTCCGCCCTGTGGGAAAAAGTTGACACCCCTTTGCAAGGAACCCTAGAAAAAAAAAAAAAAGTTCTAAGAAAAATGCTACTTGTACACCTATATATAGAGTTGAACTAGAATACTCTCAAAAGCATCAAAAAAATGGTGCTTTTGAGTTTTGAGCCATTCGATGGAGAGATGTAGGGTTGAGATGATGGTGGTAGGTGGTGGTNGTAGGTGGAATAGTGTTTGATCCAAGAGCTATTAGTAATCAAGGAGTAGATCTAATGGCTAAAAACCTAATAGCACCATGGGGGTGATACTTGTAAAAGTATTCTAGCTCAATTCTCTCTCTCTCTCTCTCTCTCTCTATATATATATATAGAGTCCGGCCGGAATACTATCGATAGCACCAAGCGTTTGGTGCTACCAAGTTTTCTGTCGTTAGATTTAACCATTTGATTATTTTCGCCCATTAGACCAAAAACTCACTCAACCCTAGAGGACCCACATCATCCTAACCGTATATTTTTTTTATCTAAGTGTCGAAAACCTAATAGCACCAATAGCTTGGTGCTATTGATAATATTCTAGCCTAATGTATGTATAGAATCCGGCTATTATACTATCGATAGTATCAAGCTCTTGTTACTATCAACTTTTCAACAGTTAGATCTACCCTTGATTATTTCTACCCATTAGATTATACTATTCAACCAACCATCCATTCAACCCTAAGAGACCGCTATTATCCTAACTACACGTCCTTTCATCCAACAATCGAAAACTCGATAGCACTAAACGCTTGATATTATTGATAATATAATAGCATAATTCTATATATATATATATATATATATATATAGAATCTTACGCCTTATTTATAATTTTTGAAAAAGAAAATTTACTTGTACACCCAAAAAAGGAGGAGGCCTACTGTGTAATGCTAATACTATACCATCAATAATCAGCTAATCACATATCTTTTCTGAGAGAAAATTATAATAAAAATAATTTTCTAATAACCATGATAGGATGGGTGAACCCAAGAGAACAAATTGATTGGTTGGAAACGCCACATCAACAATATAACTGATGCATTCTAAATTTTTTCCTAAAAAAATATGATTTATGCCCCTACTAGGGTTTAAAAAAAGAAAGTTGTTACTTGTACACTCTAAAAAGGATATAATTTACACCCCTAATTTACATGTACCCCTTTATCTAAGGTGAAAAAAGTTGAATACGATCATATTTTTGACAATTTTTCTTCAGATACGAATTCGGATGCAGATATGTATTAGATGCTAAATTTTTATTACCATGTTTACTTACAATAGATTCGAATTCCAATACAAGAGGAATTCGTATTTGGATAATAATACATACTAATATATATATATATATATATATATATATATATATATTAAAAGTTTATACTCAAATTCAAACTTTGTTTACCTATATTTTTATTTAATGAAACTAAATTTTTTTCACAAATATAAATATAATTTTAACATAAAATTTATTAGTAAAATAAATGAAAGAAAAATTATGATAGAAAACCACTTTATTCCCTACAATATATATTTAATTATATCTTTCTCATCTCTTAGGGTCGGATTTTTTAAAAATCATGTAAAGCCATATTTGCCTGCAATTTTTTTTTTTTAATACGAATATATATATCGAATGCTAAATTTTGTGACATCTATATTCGCATCCTACCGAATCCGATGTCGAATTCGATCAAAGTTTATCCTAATCACTTTACCCATTTTCATCGGAGGGTTTACAAAATACTCTGAATTTCTATTATTTATTTCAACAAAAAGTTGACAAAACAAGAAAAAACTTTTGGCTTTACACCCCATTTGAGGTGTATCGAATACCAATAGCATTGCTCTCTAAAAAAAAAATATCTACTTGTGCGCCCCGTTAGACAGTATAGAGGGTTTTTTTGCAAATAGCTTCCTGATAAAATTTTATTTTAAAATTGGCCCTATCAAAAATTTATTTGCAAAAATGGTCCTGTCTGTGCCACGCAAGCGCCACGTCAGCGCCACGCGGGCGGGGCAGGAGTTTAAGTTGAACACGGTGAATGATTCACCGTATCCAATACAAATATCCCCACTTAGCCAAAAATTGGCTAAACCGAGTTAGTTGTAATTCACCGTGTCTAATACAACTACCTAGGACTTAGTCATTTTTTGGCTAAGACTGTATTAGTATTGAACACGGTGAATGGTTCACCGTGTCCAATATGATATTTGTATTGGACACGGTGAACCATTCACCGTGTTCAACTTAAACTCCCGCCCCGCCCGCGTGGCGCTGATGTGGCGCTTGCGTGGCAGGGGTAGGACCATTTTTGCAAATAAATTTTTGACAGGACCAATTTTAAAATAAAATTTTGTGAAGGAGCTATTTGCAAAAAAAGTCCAGTATAGATCTTACACCCTTTATTATAGAATTTATATAAATTTAACTAATTTTTAGTAAAAAAATAGTTGATGTGATAAGTAATGAAATGATAGCTATGGATTGAAAAGGTATAGGATTGAAAAGACATAAGATGTAGCTAAAAAAACAAAAGATATTTATACATCTTAAATATAGGTATAAATTTTATCTTTTTTTTACTTTTTATATATAATCTTAATAATTATATAAAAATTTTAATAAATCACATATAATCCTAACAGCCTAACAACCTACTCAAACAACTCAAAAAATATTCTAACAACCTATCTATACAATCCTAGCAATCAAATAAAAATTCTAATAATTTACCTATAATCCTAAAAACTTCATAAAAATTCTCATAATCCTTATTAAAAAAAAAATCTATAAAAAACAGAAACAATCTAAAAAATAGTGAATAATTTATCGTTTTCTAAAGACGGAGAATGATTTACCGTTTTCTAAAGTTAGTAAACGAATATACGATTAACTGTCTTTCTAGCACCGAGTTGACAAGAAGAGAGTTAATTGGCCGAAAAAAATCTTGGAACTTCTCTAAAATTTTTCATAGAATTATTTACAAAAAAGAAGGTCCAAAATAGCATGGGAACTTCTCTAAAACTAAATATAATAATCTAAAATAAAATTCTCCAATAACTACAAATCTTAGACTATATATGTGGCCTTCAAGATCCTAATCTAAAACAAATCTATCAATTTTAAAAAATTTTCTAATCTAAACATATCTAAAAACGGCCCTAAAGTCTATCACTAATCTCAAAAAAATTATTTCATATGAAAAAAGATCCTAAAAACCTTAAAAACGACTAAAACAAATTATAACTAAATGATTTATGGCTGCATCAAGAAACATATATATATATATATATATATATATATATATATATATATATAGGTCCCCCACCTCCTTGCTGTTTTTTTCTCTCTTTCTCCTCCTCCTTCTTATCCCTTCTCCTCCTCTTCCACAGCCTCCACTTTGATGCCGTGCACCTCTCTCTTACCTCATCGACACCTCTGCCGGCGCTGATTCGGATATAACACAAATCGCGAAGGTGAAACTACGGCAAAAGGCATGATAATGAATGATAACTGTGATGGCGACAAGGGTGTCTTAGGATTTGAGAACGATAGGGAGGGAAAACTTATTGGAGCGGAGTGGCCGCTGCGGTAGAGGTGAGAGAAAGGGCGCGATAGCAGAAAAAGATGCAGAGGTGGAAGAAAATGAAGAAGACAAAATTAAAAAAACAAAGAAAAAATTTTTTCTTTCGAAAAGACCATCATGATATGTATATATAATAATTTACAAAAAAATCTTGAAAACACATCGATACCGAAAATTATAAACAAGAAGATAGAAGTACTTACAGAATACTACAGAGAATAAAACTTTAATCAATCTGTAAAAGCGAGAAGTTCGGAAGGTGTCTCATATCTCTGACACTTCGTGGAATTTATAGATATAGATATTATTTACTATAACGTACGCAGAAAAGGATGACAGGACTGATATCACTTTATATAGAGAGTTCATTGATTTTTAATCATAATCTAATTAGGATTCTATTAAATCTAAACAGATAGTAGACAAATATGATAAAGCCAAATAAAGTATTATTTTATCTATTAGGATTAACATTTACCTAATATCAAATTCTAATCTGAATATGATTAAGTCAGGTTACCTCATTGGATATGTAGTACGTCTCCGTGCCAACACATAGTACGCTTACGTGTCGATGGATATACATGACCTCCTAGTGTTTTAATTTTTTTGGTCTCAATATACTTTTATAATATATTTTGAAAGATTTAGTATAATTATGAATAATAATTATGAATAATGACTATATATAACTTACTGCACTTACTAAGGCTTTATTTGAGATTGCAGGGAGATTACGTTACGTGCGGTGAAAAAATATCCTATTTGTTTCCGTACGTATTATTGTGTTCTCCATATCGAGATTAGTTGGCTATAATATATTTTCTACGGTCCTACCGAATAACGCAAAAGTATATCCCAATATACTTTTACCCTAACTCTATTTTATCTTTAAATATGTCTCAATACCAAACTAAGCCTAATTAATATAGAGATAAGCTTTTTTATAGTAAAATATAATTATACGTCTTAAAGAATAGAAATTAAAATATAATAATAAAATTCATAAGTACAATAATTATTTAAATTTATATTTTTATAAAGAGATAACTGCTTAATTCTGCATAAATCGTTGCATGGATTATATAGCATATTATCATCTATTGATACAAGATTTATTTGAATATTTTGGTATAAATATTACTGGTATTATCAAATTAAATTGACTATATAATCTGCTATAACTAACTATAAATTCTAATATATCTAATAATACTAAATCAAAATTATTTTATATTTATGGTAATTAACATATTCCAGATTGGAATAGCATAGTTTAAGTAATTCTAAATTATATTAATTTGTTCATAAGATTAGATTAGACTAAATCAGATTAGGAAACTTAAATATTAAATAGATTAAATTAGATTTTATATTAGATTAACTTTATTTTATATTAGAATTTTTAAACTAGGTTAGATTAATTTAGATAATTTGAAATTACGTAATTCAAATCTAATTAGCTATATTCTATTATATTTAATACTATAATAGATAATACTAGATTAGATTTGATTAGACTTTGTAATTATACAATAGATAGATAAATACAAACATATATTATATTAGATTTTAGATTAGATTTAATTTGACTTAATTTTATAGATTAGATTAGAAAATTTTAGATTTGATTAGATTAGATTCTAAAATATAGAAGATTAGAATCATCTGATAACTAAATTAAAAAAGAGGGAGAGAAAGGAATAACAAAATAAAAAAAAATAAATTAGCGATAAATTACAGTACATATCGTGGCACATCTCACGTATCACAATATCTCATATGGTATTGCACATGTATCATGATACGATAATCTCTACAATACACTACGTACCACGAGCTGTTTTGTATAAGGGTATGATACGACACGTGTGATACATGCTCGTACCGTGCGATACTTAAATCCTTGCGTACTAGACTAGTATATTTGGGCCTATTAGCCGGCACTGTATCGATCGTCGGAAACGGGCCTAGGCCGTGCAGGGCCGAGGTTGTGCCATGCCGGGCCGAGATTTAGTTTAGCATAAGTCAAATTCACTGAAATTAAATTATAAGTTTTTAAATTAATTTATCCTTAATAGATACACCGAAATTAATTAAATTTACCATAATACTGTCTAATTTTTTGCCATATCCCATGATTATAATCAAATAAAATTAATCAAGTTACTAAAATACACATATAAACTTACTTTTTAAAGTTTCAATTTATGTTGTATAAAGCGTGCATTGCATTAGGTCTGTCAATTTTTAGATCTCTCTATTTTTTTTTTTAATAATTAAAATATCCAATAATAATAAGGTGCAATTACTTTTATACTCCTAAAAAGTTTCTAATTTTTTTATTTATCCCTCTTAGAAGGCTAATATTAAAAATATATTTTTTAACGTTTCAAGATATTTCAAATATACTCCTAGAGGTAAATTCTATTAGTGAACTGTTAGGAACAGCCGTTATCTATGTAAAATTACTATTTTTTGCTCTTTTGAATATATCCTTATATCATTACGAATTTGTTAGCTATTTATTATTGGGCTAAAATAAGTCCAACTTTCTGTCCCATGACAATAAGCACAAGAGATTAATAAATTGAGTTGGGCTGCGGTCCATAAGAGACCTAACAGCAAAAGGCCAAATAATAGACCTAACGTTCAAGTGGGTTGAGTCAGATCAAATCCCATGAGCACTGTGGTTGAGCCCTTAAGTGCGATGGGTGCCTTCTTTTTAGCAGCACGTACTTTTGGGATATGATCCCCACAATTTTTCTTATTTTAATTTTTATCTTTTCAAATATATTCTTATACTGTGAAAAGAGGTGTTTTGAACTGTTTTAAACTCGGATAGAAATTTAATCCAAATTTAACCTGAGATGACTTAATGGATATTAATAGCAGAGTTAATTTTGAATAACGAAAAAATATACCAGGGGTATATTTGAAACCAAAAAAATAGAAAAATATAAGAAATTTTGTAATTTTTCAAGAATATATTAGATATTATCCCTAATAAAAATGAAAAAAACAAATAAATTCTAAGGGGGACCATTTTGTGATGGAGACCACAATTATCCGACAATCATTCCCCAACAACACCAATCCTAAAATGCCTGGCTCTTGCATTAAATATCACATATGCATGAACACAAACAAAAGCATTTAATATTGATGAGCTAAAGTTCAATTGTTCCCATGCTCTCCATTATATGCATAAGTGCTAGTTCAATGAATAGAGACCTTTTTGGGACCATCTTTGTAGTTCTCTCGCGATTCTGCAAACATGCCGTTTGAATAATTTCAGTAGAGCTCGTAATGTTGCTTTGGCGAAAAATCTATATAGCGCTTGTCCAGTCGTCTGAATTAATAGAGTCAGTAAAAGTGATTCCGACGCGCGATTTCGTGAGCTATTAGCGGTTGAGAAACGAAGGAACAACATGTAACGTGTTTTGCACAATGGCACAAACCAGAGAATACAAAGAAGAGCCGAGTCGACAAGACAGGCACGACCGACGAGGACGAAATGAACACAAAAAGCACTCCAGTTACAATAAACCAGCTCAGTTGATACGTTTCACCTAACTTTTCTGGACAATACAGCATTGTTTGAGTTGATCGTGGTTGGAAGATGCAAAAACGATTTTTATAACGAAACATTATATTGAAACTCTAAAACTTAACATTTAACCCAAAAAGCTCGTCATTCGAGGAAACTTATATTAGTTTCAATATTTAAGAGGGCTAAAGTGCGAAAATTTTAAGTAAAATCGGCTCAATCGATACATCTGACCTAACTTTTCTGGACAATGCAACATTGTTTGAGTTGAGTGGTTGGAAGAAGCAAAAACGACTTTTATAATGAAACATTATGTTGAAACTCTAAAACTTAACATTTAACCCGAAAACCTCGTGGTGCGAGGAAACTTATATTAGTTTCTAAGAGGGGGGCAAAGTGCGAAAATGATGAAATTTATCGTGGTGTTTCCTGCAATTTAGTCACATTAAAATAAGATAAAATAATAGGTGACATGTTCCCACAATGTCCTTTAAAAATTACAACTTTGGTGCCCATACTTTTCACTTAAGCACTTTAATCTCTGTACTTTCTTATGCTCTACATTTTAATCCTACATCACCAAAATAATTTGATTTTTCTCATAAAGTAAATACTTATACTTTCACTTGTGAAGTAATTCAAATATTTTAACATACCTCAAACAGATTAAAAGTTCATTTTAAATAGAAATCAGCTTTTTCTAACAATTAAAAACTACAACACAACCTAAATTATGGACTATTTTTAATCGATTATCCCATCTATCAAAATTTTATTTTTACTATAATTTTTTAATATATTTGATTTGAGTTAATAAAAAATACTTTAACTTTAAAATTCAAACCAATTAGCTCTTTCAATGAATTTATAATTGCAAGAATTACATGAATTGCACTAATTAAACATGTTACAATAAACGACGCATTCAAAATTATCATTGACACGTTCAAACCAAACAAATTAAATGATTGAACAGTAAATTATTTTAAAAAATTTATTAGCCACCACAAAAATGATTCACAGTTTAGGTAAGTTCTGTGCATTTTTACCCTAAAATAATTGACTATCTGAATAGATATGCATCAGTAAAAAGAAGTACACCATGAGAGTACTTTTATTCTCTATACAACATGATTCAACATATTTGACAACTCCTTTTTATCTGATACAAAAACACTTTCTCATTCCTACTTCTACAACTGCAGCATGAGCTCCACCTGATACAAATCCCCGTCAAATCTCAATCCGTAGGCTTCAGCCGGATGAACAACGCCGTCCACCATCCCCCCGAACACGTAGACGTAGCGACCGGATCGGTCGGCACACGCTCCGTGGAACGACCGGCAGTTAGGGCTTTGGCCTTCGACCGAGAGCTTTTTCCACATCTTCTTTCGTGTTTTCATCGAATCCGGTCGAAGTTTCAATAGATTGGCCGCCTCTAATACCCAGAAGTCGTCTTTCCGGTGCCTCTGCGAATCCTCGCCGCCGTATATGAGGATTTTGCTTCCTAGAATGAGAGTCGCAGAGTGGCCAACTCGGGGTAGGGGTGGCATCTCGTCGAGCATGCTGAAAAATTAGATAAAAAATTAGGACACATTTTGGAAAAAATAAAACTTTCATAAAGAAAATGAAGAAAGAATCTTCAAAATTCCTTTAACATTGAATAAATTGCTAACAGTATACGGGTTTTCGTTTTTTTTTTTGCACATAGACCCTTGCCAATATGTGGAATTGAGCAAATAACCCTGCAAAGTCGGTATTTGAGGGTGTGTTTCTCTAAAAGTTGTATGCTTTTTTTTCGTTCATGGCTCCACAGAGTTATATCTGCAGATATTGTTCTGCACAAATAGCCTCCTACCAACTTTACGGGTATTTGCATAATTTTGGATATTTGTTGGAGTTATATATGAAAAAGAACCAATAATAATTTCATACTAGATTTCCTTCCACTCCGGATAGCCTTTGCTGGCGTCAAATAGCCATAGGTCGTTGAGCACCTCGTATCCTGAGCCTCGACCGCCAAAGAGGACCATTAGGGTTTCGTCGATCGACGTCAGCGTGTGGCCAGAGCGTGGCGGAGGTGAAGGGCAAGGATTCAGTAGCTGGTGCCAGTTCCCAGATGTTAATCCTTCCGACAAGTCGAGAAGCCATGTATCGCTGAGTCGACGACCGTCTAATGCAATCCCACCGTGGATCGCCATGGTGCGGTCGCCAATGCTGCACGCTGCATGGGCCCCGCGGGGTGGAGGCAGGACAGAGCCCACGTCAAGCAGCCGCCATGATATATTGATCTCGAGAGGACGTCTGAGGTCGATTTCCCCAATCCACGTGTCATTTAGTCTCAATCCACTATCATTGATGCCACCAAAGAGGACAAGACAGTTCCCCACTAGAGCACAAGTGTGTCCGAAACGACCAGTTGGAATGCCGGAATTAAGTTTTTGCCAACTAAGTACTCGATCGAATCCGTTGCCGATGTATGCCACCCATGTGTCATCGAGATGCCGTCCTAAAGAGGAACACAGGTGGTATATTACAAGAGGCAGAGTAAATGAAAGATATGCTAGTAAGATTGGAGAATTTCCACCTCGTATGAAAAAGAAAGCTAAATTATTCCATAAAAGGTAACATAAGTTCTCAAATTTTAAATCTTTCTGCTGTCAAAATCCACAAGTCCATTTACTTCTTAAGTTTACTGACTAACTAGTTCTCTCTCTCAGAATTGCTGTTAGTATGCTGAGTCTTGGTCCTACTTCAGAATGTTAGGTTTCTCTTCCTAGTAAGCAAATCAACAACTTTGTACAAATAGATCATATGATGCTGTAGAGACAACAGGGAGAGGTGCACAAACATGATATGAGTACAACGACTAAAATGATCAGTTTAAAGAGAATTAGCGAGTTCATCTAAAAGTAATGGAAATGGGTAGACAATGACTCAATTTGAACTCACAGTGGAACACTATTCTTTGCTAACTAGTTTTGTGACCCAATAAGTTACGAAAACAAAATTAGATCATTATACAATTGACAATATCATGTAGACACCATGCATGGCATAAATTTTGCATGCAGAACACTAGGCAATCACCTTAGCACTGCCAACCCTGCGTAGGTGGCTGCTCAGGCATTGCTTAGGCAGTTTCTTAAGATTTACACGTGAAATCAACAGAAATTTATTCGTATGGAGAATAAATATGCAAGCAATATATCGCCAAATGGCTTCGAATGCACGTAAATAGTCGGTTCTATAATTGAAACATAGCTCAGATATCATAGAACATATATGCATATATCAATCTGATAAATTTCGAGGGCGGCTTTCCAGGGTTATGAATATCATGTCTTATAAATGTTGTGACCAAAAAATAGGGCAATGTTGAGAAGCATATGCTATTCAAAAAGTAAACCATCTGAGATGCGAACCCAACTTTATCTCTCTTATGCTATATCGCGTCTTAACACACATTAAAATTGATATATTGGGCTAATCCTACAAGAACTACCAAAAAGAACCAGTAAAAATGAAGAAACCGAATAACATTTTATCATCGTAATTGTGAAGATTCATTTGGTCACTATTTAAATGACTACTTCTGGTGATTCTTCAATTGTCCAGTTGCCTTCTAGATGGCTTTTAGATTTCTCCAAAAGCTTAAGCTAGCAGAGAACAGTATTTTTAATATTTATATTCAACATTCCCTCTCACGTCTGGGCTCGAGCCATTTTGATAGACTAAAGACGTAAACTTAAAATTAAATGGGAGGAAATTAACAATGCTAGAAGCCTGACGGAGACTTGTAACTCAGGACCTCCTGTTTTGATATCATATTAAATTATGTCAAACAACCATATTTCACCAAAAGTTTAAGTTGGTAGAGAACAACATTTTTAATATTCATATTCAACACCCACCAAGGAAGGTATCATATTCAGCAGAAAAGAGGACATAGAAGCTACACTACAAGAAAGCTAAGAATTAGGCAGACAAGAACATCCATTCAGATAACAACTAGACTGAAATACACTCTTGTTAAGGAATACCAAATGATAAATAAAACTTGAAACCCTAAGGTTCGAATTGCTTTCTACATAGGAGATGCACCAATTAAACCCTAATACTGAACTCCTTCGCACTCGCCTTCGATGACGAATCCCTAACACTTACTTTTCCCCTCAGACCCTTTCTGAATAATAAGAACAAACAGAAGAAAAAATAACTGAGTATTTTAATAAGTATTAGGCTAATCTCGATCATGCTACCACACTCAATCTCCATGAGTAGTGTACAATTTACACTTTACACTCTATGTCGAACAACCAATTTTCTCTAAAAGCTTAATCGAGAAACGTATTTTTATATTTTTATATTTTTATATTCAGCACTCTCCTCGCATCTGGACTTGTAACTTTTTTGGCAAGCACAAAACATCAAGCCTAAAAGGACTTAAAACTAAGCCTCGTGATCTGATGCTCTGATACTAAGTGAAACAAAGGAGTGGTTTTTAACCACTTCATATATAAAACTCCTTCCTAATAGTTCATCTTAAACTAGGAATGATCAATAGAACTTGAAACCCTTACCCTAAGATCAGAAGCAGCTCTCTATCTAAGAGGAGCAGAGCAGATCCAATACATGAAAATAGGCAAATTGAACAACTGGAATGAGAGAATTGAGAGAACCCCGATGAGTTACTCTCCTCACCTCCTTCGCAGCCGCCGCCGAAGAGGACGAGCCACCCGGCGACGAAGTTGAGGGAGAGCGAGGCCCTCGGCCGCGGAGAGGCGCCGCCGCCGCCGCTGAGCGAGAGGCGGCGGCACGAGAGGGAGCCGAGCTGGGAGACCTGCTGGTAGAGGCGCCGCCACGCGACGCCGCGGCGCTTCCCGCCGCCGTCGCCGGAGGAGGAGGAGGAGGAGGAGGAGGAGGAGGGGAGGAGGGCGTCGGCGGCGGCGTCGCCCCAGTCGCGGCGGAAGAGGTGCTCCCAGAGGGCGTCGGCGGCGGCGAGGCGGCGGAGGCGGCGGCAGGTGGCGGAGAGGGCGAGGAGGGAGGGGGCCGGGAGGAGGCGGAGGATGGAGAGGAGGGGGTCGTCGGGGAGGTGGGTTAGGGTTAGGGTTAGGGTTTGGGATGGCGAAGTAGAAGAAGAAGAAGAGGAGGAGGTTTTGGGGTAGGAGTGGTGTGGAGCGAAGGCCATGAAAGAGAGAGAGAGAGAGAGAGAGAGAGAGAGGGGTGAAGAGGGAGTGTGTGTGTGTGTGTGTGTGTTTTTTCTTAACCTTAAAATCTATAATAAATGAGTGTATGAGTGTGGGAGTTTTTTTTTTATTTTTATTTTTTTTTAAGATAGGTAGCACGCTACCCGCTTCATTTATTTTATTTAGAAATAAATTTAGCTAGAAATATGACTCAACTAGGATTCGAACTTAGGNGAAAGATAGGTAACACGCTACCCGCTTCGTTTATTTTATTTAGAAATAAATTTAGCTGGACATATGACTCAACTAGGATTCAAACTTGGAATCTCAGGTACGAACCACCAAGCCCTTTGCCACTTGCTCTAGGGAAGGTCGGTGGGTGTGGGAGTTGTTGTTATTACTATTTTAAGGCTCCGTTTGGTTCGGCGTTAAGTAAGAACTAATTACTTTAGGAAAAAGTATAAGTTCAGAATTAAGCTTAAAATAGATTAAATTTACATTTGGACGGTGAAAAAATGAGTTGTTTTCGAGAATAAGAAAAATAGTGTTTGGATAGATAAAGATAGAATAAGAAGAATAGTGGGTGGTTATAAATAGAAAATAATGATATTGCCATTTATATTTGAATTTAAAATTTTAAATTTTATAATTAAAATTTTAAATTTAAATATATAATTTTAAACATTGAAAAATTCAAAATAAAATTTAAATTTTTAAATTTCAAATTCAAAAATTTGAAGTTCTAAATTTTAAATTTAAGATTAAACTTAAATTTAAAAATATCAAATATCAAATTTTAAATTTATAAAATTAAAAATAATAATTTAAAATTATAAATATCAATTTTAAGCTTACAAATTTTTAAATTTTTAAATTTTAAAATATAAATATAAATTTAAAAATTAAATTTTAAATTTTAAATTTAAATTTAAAAATTAAATTGGGGTGGGATTAGTTCCATGGGACTCGAGGATAACCTTTTTGGGGTGGAATTAACAAACTCCACCCCCAACAAAAAGGTGTTTGGGGATAAGGGGGCATCCCCTCTAATCCCGAACCAAACAGTCGCTTAGGGTTTTTTTTTTTTTTTTTTGCTTTTAGTTCCCTTAAAAAAATTTCACAAATAATTTTACAAAATTTATTTTGTTAGATTGGCTCTATTCCGGCAACACAAATGTTACGCAAGCATCACGTAAGTATGTTCAGAATTTAAATTTAATACGATGAATTATTCACCGTGTTTAGATCAGCGGAGTGCATGAAAATTTTGTGTACGAAATTGTAGCAGATCTAAACCTATGAAAGAGTCCCAAAAAAATGATGATCTGATAGATTGTTGAAGTGTGACAAGCATATTGTATAAAAAACTTTGGTTGATTCATGCATCCAATCCAAAAACCTCAAAATTTTTTTTAATAATGAGATGGTGTCTTTCATAATATTTTGGGAGTGGGAATGAATGTGGATGTGTCCTCCATAAATAGTTGATATGTTAAAAAACTTATGAATTCTTGCAATTAAAGTTTTCTATATTATGTAACATAGAAATAGCATTTTAGAAAATCAGTAATACTCAGTTGTCATTATATGTAGTTATTACTATTCATCATGAGAGATATACATTGCTATATGGAGAAATGGTGAGGGTCCAAGGATGAGGACCCTTTTGGCAAAATTTGAATTTGGGAGAGGGGTAGTTTTGTCAAAAAAAAAATGTGCAAGGCATATCATTCTGTAGAAGAGACAAAAATTGTATGGGCATCATCCCCAAACTACGAGTTTGGGGACGATGCCGATGGACGCCGCGTGGCCCCAGCGCGCCCATTGCACGGGCGAAAATAAGAAAAAAAGAAAGAAAAAATTTC
Organism: Ananas comosus; assembly: GCF_001540865.1. Lineage (NCBI taxonomy): Eukaryota > Viridiplantae > Streptophyta > Magnoliopsida > Poales > Bromeliaceae > Ananas > Ananas comosus. The sequence continues at coordinate 11,666,739 of NC_033632.1, read as the reverse complement.
GTGCGCCTGAAATTTTAGAGATAGTGAGAGAATGGAAAGAAAGGGAGGCGGTGGTGGGCGCGCGCTGGTCACGCAGCGCCCATCGGCATAGTCCCCAAACTAGTAGTTTGGGGATGATGCCCTTATAATTTTTATCCTACCAGAAGTGTCTCCTAAATGTCGGATAAGTTTCGATTATAGTACTTCTTCTAATAATACTATTTTTTAACAGTATTTCTCAAATAGTATTATTGGTGTCCTTTCAATTAATGTTTTTTTATAGCAAAAGTAGAAATACCAAATTAAAGCTTCAGCTTTTGGGTCGTAAAATCTACTCTTCGATTTCTATTGCAGTAGAAGCATCACTTTTTCTCTTTAAAAATGATAAACTTCAAATACCACCCCTGTGATTTCGCGCGTTCTCACTTTAGTACCATGTAGTTTAAAGTATATCAAGTTAGTGCCATGTCGTTTCATTTTTATCTTTTCGTTAGTTTCTCCGTTAATATCTCGTTAAATCATATACAAAAAACTTCAGGTACCCCATCTAGGTTTATCGAATATTCACTTTAGTACCCTTTAGTTTTAATTTTGTCACTGATTTAACGAAAAAAATTAGTGAAATAGATAATAAAAAGATAAAAATGAAACCACAAGATATTAAATTGATACACTTTAAATCGCAGGGTATTAAAGTGAGAAAGTGTGAAACCACAAAGGTGATATTTGAAGTTTTTCCTAAAAATTATTAAACACTTCATTGAAGATGACTGCTGTTAATTAGAAGTAAAAATAGAAACAAAGCCAATTGAAAATTAATGGAGTGCTTGGTCTAGCTTTTGAAAAAGTAATTTCTCAAAAATTGATCTTGATTTGGAGAATTAATTTTTGTTGAAAGCTATAGAACGTTTAACTTAGTTTAGCATTTTGAGATTTAAAATTTAAAATGTAATATCTAAATTAAAATTTTTGAAATTAAAAATTTATAATTTATAATTTGAAATAATAAATTTAAAATTTATTTGAAATCAAAATTTAAATAAAAGTTCAAAATCAGAATTAGATTTCAAGAAGCAGGTGTTATCTGTTTCCGATTTTAGGCCTCTAAAATCAAAAAATTGATTCTAAGAATCATATTTAGATTTTAAAAATATGATTGAAAAATACTCTATTGAAGGAAAAATTACTTTTGGCTCTAAAATTTCTTCCTAGAATCTAGGCCAGACACCCTCAAAACCAGCAAAATACTGATCATAATTTTGTCTTTTGACCTAAAATAAGAGATAAGGATAGATGGATAAAAATAATTAGGGTTTCAATATGAAGATGCTTACACTCTCAAGAGGGTCAAACAAGACAAAATGTTGATTGTGATAATATGATAGCAAAGTAGAATGGGAGAGAGAGAGAGAGAGAGAGANGGGGGGGCGCATGTGTGAAATAATGAAGAGGGTGGTGATGAGGAGATTTGGAGAAGTTTCTAGTAGTGTGGAAATTGTGTTACTTTGATGTAGATGTGGAGTTAGAGGACAAATACTTTTAATTTCAATCTGTTGGTAAAAAATTCAAAATCTCTAAATATTATTTAATTTCATAATTATTCTCATTTATTGTCTTTTACTATGTTAATTAATTGGATGGATTAAATTTAATTTATTCCTCCTTTATTTCACATTAAAGCTTGAATTAAATGAAATTAATTAATGGAGTAGAATGTTGGGGGTCTCCAACATTCTGTTTCACACACTTTTTATACTGCCTCTTGCATTGTTCATGTAATATGGACATTGGAGAGAGAGAAGAAAAAAGAGAAAGAAATATTTTTAATTTCTATTCTATTCAATTTCTTAATCCTTTTTGTCATCGGGTGTTGAAAGAGTTTTCGTCAACCTCCTTCACGATCGTGCTCGCAGGAGGAAGAATTTGGATCGTACCTTGGGGTGTTATTTCCGATTAATCCCACACGTAAGGACGGGAATACGCCTTAGGGCAATACCTCGCACGCTTCCGGATCAATTAAGTATTTATTTGGATTTAGCGATCATCTGTAAGTTGATTTATTTATTTTCTTAATAAAAATTAGTTAGATCTTTAATCACAATCAGATTTCTGTGCGGTATTTGTTCTAACACAATCTTATAAAGACAAATAATTAATTTTCAAACTTTTTTATTTGGGTTATTTCAAAATTATTGAAATAACATAAGTACTCCAAATAGATTTTGAGTTAATCCAATATGAATGTTGGTTTATTCTAAATTATTTTAAAATTTTAAATTAGGTGAAAACATATAGAACTTAACTTTGAGCCAATTAGTGACTCTTTAAGTTCAAATTTTAAATTCGTCATTTATCTTTTAAGGATTTAGTTAGTACATTTTATACAATTTATAAAATTACAAATTCATTAAACTAAGTAATTAACTTAAATTTTATATTTGAAAAGCTATCTAATTACTTAAATCAAATAAATTGAAAGGTTGAATAGTAAAATCAAACTATAGTTTAGATAAATTTTATACATTTTTTCCTTTACATTATTATATGTCATCTCCTTTTCTTTTCTCTCTTGGATCTTTTGCTATCAGGAAGGAGATAAGTGAGAAATAAGTGTAATTTTGCTCTTTACTTTTCCTTTTTTGTCCTTTTCTATTTATCACAAAGCAGTAAGAGAAAGAGAGCTAAGATAGATGAGAGTAAAATCTAGACAAAGAGCTTGTTCAAAGAAAGAATCTTATTTTATTCTTTTGAGTTGTCTCTCTATTTCTAATGCTGAAGACTCGCAAAGAATCTATAGTATATAATATCAGGGGTATAAACCATCTCAGACTTTGAAACATATACTCAAAAGTTCAAACCTCTGACCTCCTAAACATATAACATCTCCTTGCAATTTTGCTTCTCTTCTTCTCTTTGTTCTATTATTTTTTTACTTCCTTTTATCCTCAATCTCAAAGAGAGAGAGAGAGCTTGTTCAAAGAAAGAATTTTATTTTATTTTATTCTTTTGAGTTGTCTCTCTGAAGATCCGTAAAAAATATATAGTATATAATATCAAGGGCTCAAACCCTCAGATTTTGAAATATATACTCGAAAGTTCAAACTTCTGACCTCCTAAACATGCAACATCTCCTTGGAATTTTGCTTTTCTTCTTCTCTTTGTTCTATTATTATTTTACTTCCTTTTATCCTCAATCTCAAAGAGAGAGAGAGAGAGCTTGTTCAAAAAAAGAATTTTATTTTATTTTATTCTTTTGAGTTGTCTCTCTGAAGATCCGTAAAAAATATATAGTATATAATATCAAGGGCTCAAACCCTCAAATTTTGAAATATATACTCGAAAGTTCAAACCTCTGACCTCCTAAACATGCATCATCTCCTTGGAATTTTGCTTTTCTTCTTCTCTTTGTTCTATTATTTTTTTTTTTCCTTTTATCCACAATCTCTTTACAGAGAGAGAGAGCTTGTTAAAAAAAAAAAAAAATTATTTTATTTTATTCTTTTGAGTTGTCTCTCTGAAGATCCGTAAAAAATCTATAGTATATAATATCAAGGGCTCAAACTCTCAGATTTTGAAATATATACTCGAAAGTTCAAACCTCTGACCTCCTAAACATGCAATATCTTTTTGGAATTTTGCTTTTCTTCTTCTCTTTGTTCTATTATTTTTTTTTTTCCTTTTATCCTCAATCTCTTTAGAGAGAGAGAGAGAGAGAGAGAGAGAGATGCATGTTGATGTAGTAATGTGCCTTCTGAGCTGGTTACTCAGCTAAAAAGATGCTGACATGTAGTAGAGAGGAGGAGCAAATAAACAAAACAAGCATGATGAATTAATAAAATATTAAATAACTAAAATCCAAGGGATCACCTGAAACTATTTGTTGTCTTCATCACATAATGATCAATAACCCCAATTCCATCTAAAAATTTGCCTATCAATAGATCCAATATGCACATGGCCTTTAAATCTAAATTCTTAGACTTGTCGACGAATTTCCTTTAATTCAAAGACAGGAACTTCCGCAGAAATATTTTCTGAATAAGATTATGCATGCTCGAATTTGAAATCAGAAAGATAAATAATGGTACGTAATTGGACGGTAACAGCGACATTATCACAATATTCACATAAATCACATAACAATTTATTCCACACAATATTCGTAATCAATTATTTTAATCTAAATTACACTCTAATTTGCCTATGGAAGTGGGCATAGCATTATTTATCGATGAATTTCCTTTAATTCAAAGGCAGGAACTTCCGCAGAAATTTTTCTGAATAAGATTATGCATGCTCGAATTTGAAATCAGAAGGATAAATAATGATATGTCTATTTTAGAGAGTAAATGGTAGTTTTTAGAGAGTAAATGGTAGTAAAACTGAACGGTAACAGCTACATCATCACAATATTCACATAAATCACATAACAATTTATTCTACACAATATTCGTAATCAATTATTTTAATCTAAATTATACTCTAATTTGCCTATGGAAGTGGGCATAGCATTATTTATCGATGAATTTTTTTTTAATTCAAAGGCAGGAACTTCCGCAGAAATTTTTCTGAATAAGATTATGCATGCTCGAATTTGAAATCAGAAGGATAAATAATGACATGTCTATTTTAGAGAGTAAATGGTAGTAAAACTGGACGGTAATAGCTACATCATCACAATATTCACATAAATCACATAACAATTTATTTCACACAATATTCGTAATCAATTATGTTAATCTAAATTATACTCTAATTTGCCTATGGAAGTGGGTATAGCATTATTTATCGATGAATTTCCTTTAATTCAAAGGCAGGAACTTCCGCAAAAATTTTTCTGAATGAGATTATGCATGCTGGAATTTGAAATCAGAAGGATAAATAATGATATATCTATTTTAGAGAGTAAATGGTAGTAAAACTAGACGGTAATAGCTACATCATCAGAATATTCACATAAATCACATAATAATTTATTCCACACAATATTCGTAATCAATTATTTTAATCTAAATTATACTCTAATTTGCCTATGGAAGTGGGCATAGCATTATTTATCGATGAATTTCCTTTAATTCAAAGGCAGGAACTTCCGCAGAAATTTTTCTGAATAAGANAAAAAAAAAAAAAAGCTCCAGCAGGAGGAAGAAGAAGAAGAAAAAGAAAAAGAGAAAAAAAATTGCTCCTGCAGGAAGAAGAAGAAGAAAAGCCCGCCTGGCGGTGCTCCGGCCGTCGCTTTTTTTTTTGGCGAAAAAAAAAAAGAACGAGAGAACGAAGAGAAGAGAGAAAGAGGAAAGAGAAAAAGTAATAAGGGTATTTTGGTCAGTTTGCTGAAAAAGTGGACCGAATTTGCAAAAACGAAAAAGGTGGCCCGATTTTGCAAAAGCCCAAAATAAGTGGATTTTTTATGCAAATTGGCCAAAAAAAAACTAGCTTTTTTGAGATTTTTTTTTTAGATTTCATGAAAAATTATTTTTTTTATTTTCCAAATATAGATTTTATCCCTCAACATTAACTTATTTTAATAAAAAATTTTTAATTTATATCTAGCAAATAAAACTAGAATGGTAGAGATATTAAATTTTATAAATTTTTAATTTTGAGAATAAAACACCTTGAAAGTGACCATGTAGTTACTAATTTATTTAGCAAATGAAAATGGCTCTGTACTTTAGTGTTATTTTATTTACTAGGTGAAATAAATTTTTTTTCTCAAAGAAACTATTGTTTTATTATATTTTATCAATCTTTATATTGTGTTTTAAATTTGTTCTTTTTTTTTTTATCTTGTACTATTTTTCATAGATTTTACTAAACTAGTTCATTTTCTCGTTAATCTCTTCATTACAATTATTAATAAATATATTATTTTAGAAAAAAATTAATAACTTTATTAAGAGACACTAGTTAAATAGTAAAAAATTAAATAAAATGAATCACCATAATAGACTCATTAGATGCTTTTCTGAAGTTTTTTTCATAGCCAATTTGCATAAAAAATCCACTTATTTTGGGCTTTTGCAAAATCGGACCACCTTTTTTATTTTTGCAGATTCGGTCCGCTTTTTCAGCAAACTGACAAAAATACCCTTATTACTTTTTCTCTTTCTCTTTCTCTCTCCTCTTCGTTTTTCTCGTTCTTTTTTTTTTCTCGCCGAAAAAAGTAGAGAAGGCAGAGGCGGAGGCGGAAACGGTTCGCCTCGCCTCTCACCCTTATGCTCTCGCCCTCGCCCTCGCCCTTGCCCTCGTCCACACACCCCCACTTTCCTCGCCTCCGCCCCTGTCAAGGCCGCGCCGCGCCGTGACTTTTTTTTTTTTGCTTTTTTCTTTTCTTTTCTTTCTCCGACTCTCCTCGACCATCTCCGACGACGACATCTCTCTCGCCCTTCTCCGCCCTTCTCGTCTCTCCCTCTCCTTCCTTCTCTGCCGCCTCCGACGACGATGCATCTTCGCCGGCGCCGACACCGACACCGTGGAGGTCACTGCCGCTCTGCAGCCTCGGAGCGGGAGAGTCCGTAGTGGCATCGTCACCGGCGCCGTGGCTGTTGACAAAGAGGGTGACAAAAAAAAATTATAGAAGAAAGAGAAAAAAAAAGATAAAAAATTATATAAAAAAAGGATGAATATGAAATTGCATCGTTAACTGCAAAAAAAATTACAAGTTGCACTGCTTAAGATGTAAACTGCAGCTTTAAAATGAAAATTATACTCTTTGGGAGATATTTACACTGTTTTTCTTCTTATTGCACTCTTTCAGATGTAAACTGCATCCATTAAGATGAAAGTTACACTCTTTAAACGAAAGTTGCACTGTTTCTTCTCTTGTTACACTATTTCTCCTCTTCTTACACTGTTTCTTAAACTGCACCCATTTAAGAGATATTTATATTGTTTCTCCTCTTGTTGCACTGTGTTTTCTTTTGTTGCACTATTTCTCCTCTTGTTATACGGTTTTTCCTCTTAAAGGATGCAGTTTAAGATAAAAACAGTGTAACAAGAGGATAAATAATGCAATAAGAGGAGAAACAGTGCAACAAGAGCAAAAACAGTATAAATATCTTTTAAAGGAGTGCAGTTTAAGATAAAAAATAGTGTAACAAGAGAAGAAATGGTGCAACAAGAAAAGAAACAGTGCAACTTTCGTTTAAAGAGTGTAATTTTTATCTTAATGGATACAGTTTAGATCTGAAAGAGTGCAATAAGAGGAGAAACAATATAAATATCTTCCAAAGAGTGTAATTTTCATTTAAAGAGTGTAATTTTTATCTTAAAGCTGCAGTTTACATCTTAAGTAGTCCAACTTAGTGATTTTTTTTACAGTTAACGATGCAATTTTATCTTCATCCTTATTTTTCTATAATTTTGTATCTTTATTTTTTTTTGTTGCTTCTTTTATATTTTTTTTGTCGCCTATCTCTGTCAATGGCCACGGCGCAGGCAACGACGCCGCTAAGGACCCCCGGCTCCGAGGCAGCAGCGCCGCAGTGACCTTCAAGGTGTCGACGTCGGCGCCAGCGAAGTTGCATCGCCGTCGAAGGCGGAGAGGAGGGAAAGGGAGGGACGAGAAGTGCGGGGAAGGGCGAGAGAGACGTCGTCGTCGGAGACGGTGGAGGAGAGTCGGAGAAGAAAAGAAAAGAAAAAGCAAAAAAAAAAAAAAGTTGCGGCGCGGCGTCGGCGGGATCGGAGGCGAGGAAGGTAGGGGATGCGTGGGCGAGGGCAAGGGTGAGGGCGAGAGCATGAGGGTAAGAGGTGAGGCGGACCGTTTCCGCTTTCGCCTTTGCCTTCGCTACTTTTTTCGGCGAGAGAAAAAAAGAAAGAACCAGAGAAACGAAGAGGAGAGAGAAAGAGGAGAGAGAAAAAGTAACAATGGTATTTTGGTCAGTTTGCTGAAAATTCGGACCGAATCTGCAAAATGAAAAAGGTGGTCCGGTTTTGCAAAAGCCCAAAATAAGTGGATTTTTTATGCAAATTGGCCTTTTTTTCATAACTTTTTATTAGTTTTATGTATTTTGTTATTTTTTGTGTCAAAACAAGTTAAATATATACTCCGTCACGTTTAACTAGTAATTTTTAATAATTTTTAGAAAAAAACTTCAGATATAACTCATGTGGTTTCACACTTTCACACTTTCGTATCCTATGATTTAAAGTATATCAATTTAGTGCCCTATAGTTTTATTTTTATTTTTCTATTATCGATTCTCTAATTTTTTTCGTTAAATCAGTGACAAAGTTAAAATTAAAGGGTACTAAAGTGAATATTCGATAAACCTAGATGGAGTATCTGAAGTTTTTTTTGTATATAATTTAACGAAATATTAACGAAAAAGCTGACGAAAAGATAAAAGTGAAACTACAGGATACTAGCTTGATACACTTTAAACCACAGAATACTAAAGTGAAAGTGCGAAACTACAGGGATGATATTTAAAGTTTATTCTAATTTTATTTTAAAATCATAAGCTTATTGCTTAACTCGGGTCCACGGAGCTTCTCCGACACCACACTCATTTGTTAGGATGTCAACCGGTCAGATTCGGATTAGTTTTTAAAAATTCGCATCCGAATTCGACTGTTATATCTGAAACTGAACTTGCACCCGAAGCCATTGAGTTTTAAAAATCAATAACAAAAACTAACCTCGAGAAAACAAAAAAAAATGAAACTCGAAACCGAGCCCAAAAATCTAAATCCGAATGTAATCATTTCTCTTTGCCGAATTTCAAAATTATATCATAATTAAATCTAAAGTATTAAAATATAAATCCAAACCGAATTTAAATCTCTCGGATTATTATTTTTTATACTCATAATTAAAATTATATTTGTCCATATCAATCAAATTTGAATAGTTTGTATTCCGATTCGAATAAAATTTTGAATTAAAATTTTGGGTATAATTAATGTTGACTTTTCTACTCCTTATAACCCAGAGAGTCCGCAGAGAAATATTCTATGCGGACGCTCGCATACGAACATCCTCCTTTTTAAACCCGTGGGGACTCCGACGACGACGACGACGACGAAGGCGACGACTCCCTCGAAAACCTTTTCCTCTCGCGCGGCGGAGGAGACGATTCTAGGGTTAGGGTTTCTACGGCGCCATAGGAGGAGGGAGGAGGAGATGATGCGGAGCAGGTCGTCGTCGTCGTCGTCGTCGTCGTCGTCGTGGGGGCCGTGGCGGGTCCTCCACCCGGCGTACTACCTGAAGCGGCCGCGGCGCTTGGGGATCCTCTTCGTCGTCTTCGTCCTCGCCTACTTCGCCTTCTGGGATCGGCAAACCCTAGTTCGGGAGCACGAGGTGAGGCCCGATCTGATTGGATCTTTGCTCGCCACTGCTTGTGGATTCGTCTCCGATCTACTTAGTTCTTGGTGTGATTAGGGTTTCTAGGAGTGGTGGATCCGTTTGATTACAGTGTGAATTGTTAATGGAAATCGAAAAGATCGCGCTTTTATTGGTAGATTTTTGTGACCTTGTTGTGATTCTTGTGAAGCGCGCGTGGTTATGTAATTTCCATTTACTTTTCAATGTCCACTGTTTTTTAATTATTCTTTTTGGGTAAACTACTAAATTTGAAGGGGAAATTATGCTTAAAGAAACTAAGAATTTTATTAATGTGATTGTAGGCTGAGATCTCAAAATTGAAGGAAGAGTTGAATCGACTACAAGATCAGGTATCCTCAATTTCCCAATCAATTTTTTTGTTGTTTTCCTTGCTTTATATTGTATTACACTGGTGATTATTAAAGATAAAAATGTGTGTGGAGACCTCTTCAACCATAAGACAATTTGAAATTGGCCCCTTTTAACTATTTTTATTTTGATCGATTTTCATCAATTAAATCAGTGATTTTGTCAAATTTATCTGTGATTTTGTTAAATTGAAGATACTTTTTTCAATTGATGGAGCTGTGAATTTCGCTAACTGTTAACGGGTACTAGCGAACAGAGCCATTAATTCCCTGTTAAATTCTGGAAATTAACTCAAATACAAAATAGTAAAAAGTTGAGGGTCTCAATCAAAATAATAATAATTGAAGGGTATAGCTGAGGCGGTCCCCCTGTGCAGTTTTTCCGTTGGCTAGACATGATTTTTTTTTTTTGGTAAATTTATTTATTTTTTGGCATAATGATGGGTTAGCTTCCTGTTCTGAAACTTTGTTGTTTTGCTGTAGTTGAGGAAAGCAGAGGATCGTTCGGTGAAACCAGACGAACACTTCACTAGTGATAAAATGATCGACAAAAGTATCGTCAAAATTGATTCCATTAACAATGAAAGGAGAGAGAAAGTCAAAGAAGCAATGCTTCATGCCTGGAATTCTTATGAGAAATATGCTTGGGGACAAGATGAGCTTCAGGTTTGTTATAAGATGGCAAATCTTCTTTATAAATCTTTTTCTTAATTCTTTTGATCGGATAAATTGCACCGAAGGGTCCTCAATATTTTAGCGTAGTTTCTGTTTGGCCTACATCCTTCCAGTTGTTACAGTTTCATTCCTAATATTGTATTCTAAAGCAACCCTTCAGTTGACTTCCTTCATGAAATTGGACATTTGCCACCTAAATTGCCATATAGACGATTTCTAGACTTCCATATGGCAATTGCATAGGCATTTCCATCAATTTTTACGAGGGAACTTAACGAAAAAGGGAAGATTGCAATAAAGAGGCTATAGGTAGCTAACATCTCCACCTACATTGCTGGTTTAACTGCATACAAGCCCAAAAATTTGGTTTGGCACATTGTAGTTGCTTCCAGGTGCCGCAAATCAGATCTATAGATAAAGGGCCAACTGCTGCATCTTGGCCTACACCCAAATTGTGTGCAAGCCAGAACGCACCAATTGGGGAGTATTCGACAGTAGGCGTAGTCTCACTCGTCCGCCTACTTCTCAAATAAAAGCGACTACTTGCTATGCACTCGGTGTAGTCTTACCACCCTACATTTAATAATCAGGATCTGTTGAGGCTAATAGCTATGCACCAGGTGTAGTCTCACGAACCTACATTTAATAATCAGGAAATGTTAATGCATCTTCCAGCTGCATGCAACCTAATAGAAAACCTATCCTTGCAGCACTCTCAGTTGCATTCAGCCAAGCAGAATAGGTGTAGTTGTAATTATTGCATGTCCAGCAAACAGAGATCTCTAATCATATACACATTTACTGCTGCTAACCAAACGGCACCAAAATACAAAGGTGAAGAACCCAATTGTACAATTGAAAGGTTAGCAACCAAACAAAACCTCCTAACAATCTAGGGTCTGGAAGACCCCTGTTGCAATTTACCCTTTTTACATCCTACCAGGCATTAGCGCTTATGTGATTTCTTTGTTTGATGAACAGCCACAATCAAAGAATGGTGTCAATAGTTTTGGTGGTCTTGGAGCAACCCTTGTGGACTCTCTGGATACACTCTACATAATGGGCCTGGAAGATGAGTTTCAAAAAGCTAGAGAGTGAGTCATATTCTTTTTCATATTAATTTAGTAGTTTGGTGCCAAAAATTCTCCATTTGAGTGCTACCCATGAAATTTTATATGGTTTTCTAGACATGATTATATAGTCTAGTTATTATACTTTTGAATGGAGAAGCCATTTTGCCATCCCACATCGAGACTCTCAGCACACAATTTTGATAACTGTCTAACTTCCATTCTCTGCTTGAATGCAGGTGGGTTGCGAACACGTTAGATTTCAACAAGGATTATGAAGCAAGTGTTTTTGAGACAACCATCAGGTTGCTTTATAAGGTTTAATCTTTTGGATTCTTTATCTTCGTTTCTAGGTACTTAGGTATGGATTATTGGTTATATTGGGTAAGGTTTCTCCGAATGTAGGACTACAGGTTACAGTTAATTCTACTTTTCTATTTAGGTAATAACATATAAACCTTATCTGAAATATAACACGTTTTAAGATGGGTACCTAAATGGCAAAAATTTTGATTTTAGTAAAAACCTTAGAGCTTGTTCGGTTTCAGAACATTTACATGTCAATTTCTGTGAATATTTAATAATTTTTATCCACGATGATGAGACTATCCCATCAAGTAACGAATATTCATTAGCTTACAGAATATTTTGTTACAAAGTTAAACGCCATGAAGTTGTGACGGAGAGGCACTTAAATTAGACATATTGTAAGGTTCTAACTAAACACAAAATTTTAAAGTTTGGGTGCCATTAGAAAATGTGCTTTAATATATGTACAGTCTGTATGTTTTTTTATGCTACTGATCCTAAATGTTTGGTTTTTCCTCATTCAGGGTCGTTGGTGGACTTCTAAGTGCATATGATCTCTCTGGCGATGGTGTATTTCTAGAGAAGGCTAAAGACATCGCTGATAGATTGCTACCAGCATGGGATACATCATCAGGCATACCCTACAACAGAATTAACTTGGCTCGTGGCCAAGCTCATAATCCCGGATGGACCAGAGTATGTTATCAATGCCTTTTCTCTTATTATCTTATGCTTGGTTTCATTTGTCATGCAATAACATATTCTTTTGATCATTGCCTTTGTTTCTATTCAATTTTGAGTGACCTACTGGGAAGAGTTTAAACAATGTAAAATGATGGCAACTTTCGATTTAGAGATTTATCCTCATTTCTATGCGTGGTCATACCGAAGTGTCAAATAATGTTGACATTCCTGGACAATCAATGCTTGATAATTTGATTGAAAATGTACCTCTTGGCATGTAATTTCTTATCATATTAATTTCACTGTTCTTATTATGACTGGAGTAGTTCCCCTTCAAGCATGATATTCTTTGAGCATTGCATTTTAATATCACCGTATAATCCCGTTACTCCTTATTCACTGGTCACATCCTCCTTCACATGCTTTTGCCTTTTTCCAGGGAGATAGTATCCTGGCTGACTCAGGTACTGAGCAACTTGAATTCATTGCTTTATCGCAGAGGACGGGTGATCCTAAATACCAGCAGAAGGTTCTTTTTTTTCTTCTTTTACTGGTTTGGCACAGTTTTAGATTTATTTGTCAGAGGCTCCTGTTGTGGGTGCATGAATGCTTGTCTAACTCTACTTTGGTTTTATGGTTATTAATGTACCTAATGCTTTTTCTTTCTAAGAACCATCAATGTTTTCTGTTATTTGGTGTGAACTTGAGAGTTCAAAACTATTGACCTACTGATCTGGAGTGCGCCTAAGGATGATGATGTTCTAGGTTAGTTTATATATCTAATTTAGTATATTTAATGGCCAGAGGATCTGAAGTGTCCTATCCAACTGGGTATAGGAATAAGTTTTTTTTGGCTGAGAGAAATGTGTTTAAATTGTTAGGTTGATGCACTGAGGTTGCGATATCTCAAGTTAGGGGTTGTGGCTATTTCCTTGGTTGCCCTCTGCTTTCCCTTCCACTTGGATTGTAGGCTGGAAAAACTCATTTAATTGGTCGGTTGGCAAGTGATGGGCCAGGCAATGGTTACTTAATATTAAATAGAATAAGTTAATCAATATATCTACTTGACATTTTGATATTTGAATACATAGATGGGGCTGGGACAGGCTGGTAACAGTTGTGGTGGATTCCTCTTTCAAGGTCTAACACTGTATTCTGAAGTAAAAAATCAATATAACTATTATTTACTGGAAAGTAGAATTGCCTTGACATCACTTGAGCTATAATACACATTCTATAATGGATACTTGAACATAAAAGCTTTGGTTTCTATACAACACCTTCATTATTTCTGATTTCCCTGCCTTTCTAGCGGACTCTGATTACAGTTTCTGTAGAACAAGAACTCTTAGAATATTCCACCCAGTAGCATTCATAAATAATGTAACAACAAATACCATTAAGCTTTGACAAAGATGTAGTGAGATACGAAATGGTGAAAGATCAGGTACTGAGATCAGAACTTCTAATATTCAAGAAGCCATTTCAAAATGCACTATAAATCTGGTTGTGTCTGTACTATTCTATGTTATTGGTTAATGCATTTAGCAAGCTCTATTAGGTGCCTTACAAATTGTGTAAAATTGGAAATAGCACAAATTTGCAAGTGTAATGATGTGATACATTCCTATGTTATAGCGACTTGTGAGTCGCTATATTTTCAGTAAGATCTCATTCTCCTTTTTGTTTATTGTAAGAAGCTATTATACTGTCATTTTCAGGCGGAAAATGTCATCAGACAGCTTCAGAAAACATTTCCGAATGATGGTTTGCTTCCTATATATATAAATCCTCACTCAGGATCTTCATCGTATTCGACCATCACATTTGGTGCCATGGGCGACAGGTAATACCACTTCTCCTTATTTTAATCATGACCTAGTTCTTTTTTACATTAATTCTTACTCATCTGGATCATTCTTTTCTTGGCTTTATTATTTGGCTTGTACTTTGATGCTTTAATGCTTTCAATGCCAAACTCTGAAATCTGAGCATGTAAATATATTGCAGTTTCTATGAATATTTACTCAAAGCCTGGATACAAGGGAACAAAACTGAACCTGTGAAGCATTACAGGTTTGAGGCTTCTTTTTTTTTTTTTGGTTTAATTTTTCAGTATTTGAAATTTATATTCAATTGTGGTGTCTCTTTTATCTCCAGTTTTTTTTAAAGCACTTTATATGTTACCGATATTTCGTCTTTACAGTGGCTAATAAACCAAATACTGAGCTAATTAGACAACTTCATTAATACAGAAAAATGTGGGAAACATCAATGGAGGGTCTATTGAGCTTAGTTAGAAGAACTACTCCATCTTCTTTCACGTACATTTGTGAAAAGAACGGTGTTTCTGTGTCTGATAAGGTAATTTGTCTCTCTTTTATCAGTGGCAATTTCATAGTTCTTGTGAACTTTTATGCTCAATACTTCATTATTTTCATGAAGTATATAGCTTTAATTTTTAATGCTTGTAGATGGATGAGCTTGCGTGCTTTGTTCCTGGAATGCTGGCTTTAGGATCTTTCGGTTATGGTTCTGAAAAAGGAGAGAAAATTTTATCACTCGCAGAAGAGGTATAGATTTCAGAAGATTATTTCCATTTTTTTTAAAAAAAATTAAGTAATATATAGGACAAAGTTAAAACATAATTTTTCTCTTTGGTTTTGGACTCTTTGCTTTTGCAGCTTGCTTGGACTTGTTATAATTTCTATCAATCTACTCCGACAAAATTAGCTGGAGAAAATTACTTTTTCCATTCTGGACAGGTTGCATATTTTTGTCTTTTGTAATAAATTTAGCTTCGAATGCGTCAAAAATATGGTTTAAACTAATTTTCAAATGCGTGTTACAGGACATGACGGTGGGCACATCGTGGAATATACTTAGACCAGAGACCGTCGAGTCGCTGATGTATCTCTATCGGCTTACTGGGAACAAAACATACCAAGAGTGGGGTTGGAACATATTCCAAGCATTTGAGAAGAACTCTCGGATCGAGTCGGGTTATGTTGGATTGAAGGATGTAAGTGCTTTTGTACCTAGAATTTTTTTTTTTATAGCTCTTGCATGCTATTTTAGAGTTAATTAGCTACATATTATTCTTCTACATAAGCATTAGTCGCTATGGGTGTATACCCACCAAATTATCGGTCCTTCCGAAACAGATCCCTGAACTTCCAAGTATTTGGATTTGAAACCCTTGACTAGTGTTGTTTGATTTCAAAAAAAATTTGGAGAATTTGATGATCTTTTGTTACTTTTTTGTCGTGGTATTTGCCAACTGACTGAAAATTTTGCTACTCCTTACTTTTTGCTTGTATCTATCAAATGTTGTTGGCGTCTTGCAGAATTTTTTTTAAATCAAACTACATTTTAGTTGTGCGTTCAAATCTAGAAAGTCAAATTCAAGGATCTATTTCGGGTTGTAGACGGTGAGTTTTTGCCTTGCCTTTTGAAACTCCATCAGTAGAAGCTCTAGTTTGAATCTTCTGCTCTTGCTGCAGCGGGAAGCTGTTGGAGAGAACATTAATGAAAAGCAATCCGAACTTTTGCGGGTATTTTGTCGTTTTAAGTTGATAGAACCTTTATTTTTCCCCTCAGGTCAACACAGGTGCAAAAGACAACATGATGCAGAGCTTCTTCCTCGCGGAGACTCTCAAGTATCTCTACCTCTTATTCTCCCCGCCGTCGCTAATCTCATTAGACGAGTGGGTCTTCAACACCGAAGCCCATCCGTTGAGAATCGTCCCTCGAAACGATAAAGCTGAAGCGGTTTCGAGGGGAGCGGATGCAAATCCAATAACTAAAGCTCCCGTCAGGCCATTCGGCAGAAAGCAAGGGAGATCTGAACACCATTAAACATCTTCTCACACATTATTCACATAGATTTTGGTATGTCTACAACTTTTTTCCATGCTATTATTAGTTGAATTAGATCATAGAAAACGGACTTCGACACGCATGTCGAAATGACGGTCTTTGATGGCCTTTTTTGTTTTTCACCCTCACTCTCTTTTTATTTAATCTGCTAGATCATATTAATAGGATGAAATGCCAATGCCATAGAATTAGCAGAACATCTTATTAATAGTTGTATCATTAGAAATTAAAGAGGAGATGCTTAACATTTTACGCTACTCTCTCAGTATCTTTATTTTATTTATTCAGATCTTCCAGTGGTCACAAATAATATATCATCATATTAGTTAGTAATTTTGTGGGTTTAGTAGTTTGCGGCCGTTTCTCTGTTATTAGCATTTTCTTTTCATCATCTGGGACTTGTTCTTTTCCTTGATATGTGGCCAGTCGCGCATTTACAGCAAAAAAGGATGGCATTTGTTTGTGTTAACCAGTGGAAAGATATAGTTCGATAAGATGTTGCGATGAAAACATGGGTGCGGCGAGGTTTCTTCTTGTTTATTTGTTAAAACCTACATTCATTCCAATTGCCAAGGTCTCTGTTTTTTGGTCTTTGTGGAGTTTTATTATGGTTACTAAGACCTTTCAATTGGTGCAGTATGATCTTTGTCAAGTTCCTTAGTGCTAGAATCTCAGTGATAGAATCTCAATTTGATTTGATTCCCCACCATCTACATGGCTATCTTTGTCAATTACAGTAGATCTAAGACTTGTTTGGCATTATGCGTAAACTTCTCCGGCGATAGTTTCCGCCGTCATTTTCACCACAATAATTTTATCGTACTCTCTGATTATAATTTATAGCAAGATGTGTATGGTGATAAAACCTACAGAAGATAAGATAATACCAAATTATGAAAATCAAAAAGCTTTGGGGAGCAAACTGCATCTTATCTGCGGTTCAATGAAGTTACCCCTGCCTACTCTGCAGGTGCAGTTTAATTTGACAAAGCAACAAAAGAAAGACGATGCAAAACAGCTACACGGCCGTAAAACTGGAAATAAGCAAAAATCCAATGTGAAGTTCATCCAAAGAAGATCTGAATTTTTCAAAACAAAAGTCGAAAAACTGAAAGCGAGCGAATTCTGCAAGAAATATTGAAATTGGAAACAATGAAATAAAATGCATATATAAATAGATGTAGCAGCAGAAGCATTCTGCGACCACAACATGTCCAATAGTTGATGCTAAAACAGCAAAATCGCAGATTGTTCATGTTCTCTACCTGCAAATGTAGCAAAGGTCTAATTCCAATTCCAAGATTAAATAAAAAAATAAAAAAAAAACCCCTCCCAAGAACAAGCACTAAAGATGCCACAGCAATCTGGATTAATTCATCCGCCTAATGAGCTCGTTGATGTAATCCTCGCGGTTTCCGGCGTCGCCGCCTTCGACGTAGTGATTCCTCTTCTTCTCCAACCCGCCCAACGGCGCCTTCAGCTTGAAGGGCCAAAGGAAGTTGTTCGCCTCCTTGAAGTGCGGCCCGACAGTCATGATTTCGTGAACGAGATCCTCGATGCAAATAATACCGTCCTTCCCCAAACCCTAGAAACCAAATGACAGAGAACAAATTCTAAAAAGAAGAACCTTTGTACACATATATATGTACGGAGACCTTCAAACTACAAGCCATTTTGAAATATGTCCATCAACTTTTTTTCTTCGTTTTTTTTTTTTTTCCTGGGAACAATTTTTGAGTTATTTCTGTTAATTTAAAATCTCCCGCTTGCTTTCCAGCTGACTACGTGGGTTATGTTACCAGTTAAAAACTGATAGAAAACAACGTTTGTTAATTTTGATGGCATCTCCAATTCAGCGGTAGGAGAAAACTTAAAACAAGCAAAAGGAGTTGCCAATAAAAAACAAGTTAGGGTCTGTTTCGACTCGGCAGGGGCAGTGTTTAAAGAAAGTTAAATTCACCAAGAAGAACAATAGAGATCGAGATTGAACATTATCCTAAATTTCATACCTGTTCGATGACGGAGTTGTCAGACAGAGGAACCCTTTGCTTGTTAAGTTTTCCATAGCCCCTCTTGTAAATCAACTCCCTAACACTCTTCAGGTTAGGGTATCTGAAACATTTTAAAACGAAATTATCACCAATCTGTTACTCGCAAATTGAACAACTTCATGTAATTTGAAACATAGCGTAGCAATTTCCTACCCATAAGTTACATAAGGCTCGACTCTTCGTAACATGTTCATTGTGGCCTTGTTGACTTTGAGGAAGACCCCGTTAAAGATCTGGAATTAGAGGTTTCGAAGCTAAATATATCGAACTCAATAGGTGAAGGAATGTAACTTTTGAGAACTTAGTTTTACCTGTCTCAGGCGTAATAGCTGCAAGATCTTTCTAGTCTTAGGGTGCATGGCATTGATACTACAATATTTAAAAGAAAAAAAAAAAACAAAGAATTTTTTTTTCAAGAACAAAACCAATTAAAGAATACTATTTACGGATAAAAATCCTGTTGTACAAAGCAACTGCAGGATAAACAATTCAAGATTACGAAAAGGCAAGACTGAAGTGTACCCTCTGATACGGACAATGAACAATAGCTTCGCCTCAGGGCAAACATAAAATCCACCCTTCAACCTCGCCTCTCGCTTCAAACGGATCAATTCCTTCTCCTACAAAGATGAACACATTTCCCAATTGACATATATATACAATTTCGAACAACCAATGGAAGAGCGACCGAAAAAGGGGGAAAATAATTTGGATACCGTAAACCTATGCAATGATAACAAAATAAATATGACTTTGATAGAGTATTGTAAGCAAGGAAGGCATTAAAAGTTCAAAGAAGTCTACTACGTGAACACTAACAGAATTCAATGCACCTGATCTGTACATAACAATTCTTGCATTGCTAATATCAATACCCAAAAATACACGCACCAATGATGTAAAAATACTAATGTGAGTGAAGCAATCTATGCAAGATAAAATAAAATCACAAGTTCAACATTAAAAATTTATGCAGGAATTACATTAAGATACTATTTTTGAGGCCAAATCTATGCAAGATTGCATGAAAATTTTATTATGATATCATGATATCTATGCCATGATGGCGTCAACATACGATTTCGAGACCAGAAATCTATACAATGATGGGTTCAAAAGAAATGGTTGGTCTCAGTACCTGGGATTCATACTCCTTCGCGTATTGCTGCGCTCTGCTGAAAATAAGCTTCCGCTTCTCCCCCTCTGCCTTCTTCTTTGTGTCAAGCGCCTCCTTCTTCGCCAGAGCCCATTGCTCCTCCCTCTTCCTCTTCTTCAGCACCGACTCCGGGATCACTGCCGGTTTTGCTTCCTCTGTCGCCATCTCCCCCTCCTAGAATCAAGATTAAATACTCATAAATGACCCCATCAAATCTCTTATCTTTTCGAAACCCTAACAAAGACCTACAGGTATTCAAATTAAATAGAGACAAGGAAATATGGCAAAGGCTTTCTCCGTCGCCATCTCTCCCTCTTGCGCAAAAACATAGAACGGTAACAATCCTAGAATGCAATCCCAACCTTATATCACATTATGAAAACCCTAAATTAAGATGTAATTGATTCAAACTACATGAGAGAGAGAGGAGATCGAAACTAGATGGAATGGGAGAGTTTTACGGTTTGGGTTTTCTTACTTATTTTGAAGTGTTCTTCAAAGTCAGACCAACAACAACCTGATAAGCAATCCCCAACCTCAAATCAAACTCCTAAAACCCTAAATTACAATCAAGTAGATTCTAAATATAGTACAGCAAGACAAAAGACAAGGAATACTAGAGAGATGGAAAACTATATCGAATTGGGAGATAAAGGATTAGGGTTCTCACTCCTTGAGGGCTCAAATCGACAAAAACCGATCCCCAAACATCAAATCACAACTCCTAAAACCCTAAATTAAGATTAATAAGCACGAAAACCATATAGAGTTTGGATATTATAGATTACTGGAGACTAAGGTTTTTACTCCATGAGAGCTCAAATCAACAGCAACCAATCCCAAAACCCTCAAATCAAACTCCTAAACCCTAGATTACGATCTAACAGATTCAACAACGAAAACTTGATAGAATGAAAGAGAGTATTAGGGTAAGGGGTTTCTCACTAGTTTTGAACTGTAATTCAGAATTCAAATCAACAAGAACCCTAACAGGCGATCCAGAAGCTCAAATCAAACTCCTAAAATCCCTATATTATGATCTAACAGATTCGACGATCAAAACTTGACAGAATGAGAGAGGGTATTAGGGTTAGCGTCTTCTTACAAGTTATGAGCTGTTCTTCAGAATTCAAATCAACAGAAGCCCAACTCAGCAATCCACAACCTCAAATTCAAACACCCAAAAACCTAGATGACGATCTAGTCGATTCAAAGACGAATACTTGATAGATTTGGACTGTTCTTCAGAATTCAAATCGACAGAAGCCCAAATAAGCGATCCACACCCTCAAATCCAAACCCCCCACAAACCCTAGATTACGATCTGATCGACTCAAAGGCCAAAACTTGACAGAATGCGAGAGTAGATCAGGGATAGGATTAGGGTTTTGCTTACTCGTTTCGGAGCGTTCGCGCGGGCTCGGATCGAAGAGGAGGAGACGAGGGAGAGAGAGAGAGAGAGAGAGAGAGTCGGCGACGAAGCTTATAAAGGGTTTGGGGTCTCGACATTTTTAGGGTTTCCGTACGCGAGAGAGAGAGAGAGAGGGGGATGTTGCGGATCCAACGGTCGGTATGCTTTAGGATACTGTGCGGGA
This sequence comes from Ananas comosus, assembly GCF_001540865.1. NCBI lineage: Eukaryota > Viridiplantae > Streptophyta > Magnoliopsida > Poales > Bromeliaceae > Ananas > Ananas comosus. The sequence goes on along the minus strand of NC_033632.1, from coordinate 11,645,648 downwards.
GGAATCTGGACCGTTTGATGAGATCGTGGAGTATGAACGGCTGGTGATGCATTGATTGAAGGTGGAGATCATGTTAATATTAATATGGACGGTTGTGATCACGTCATCTACAACTACAACACCTTTGCAAATGATAAATGAGCGCGACAAACTCGTGAGTTATGCGAACTCGACTTCGCCCCCCATCCCACCGAAGTGGAAAAGGCGATCCGTATACAATTGTGAGTGAAAATTTAAATGATCTCACGACTTCGGTGTCGAAACAAATGCTGATGCATGTATTTCATTCGAAGTCACGAGTTCAACCTCCGAGATGCACAAAAACAAACCGTCCCTGTTAAAATACCACCCCTGTGGTTTCGCTCTTTCCTATTTTAGTACCATGTGGTTTAAAGTGTATCAAATTAGTATCCTGTTATTTTATTTTTTTCTTTTTATTATCAATTCCACTAATTTTTTTTTTCTATAATTTGTGACAAAGTTAAAACTAAAAGGAACTAAAATGAATATTCAATAAACCTAGGTGGAGTATCTGAAGTTTTTTGTATTTAATTTAATGAAATATTAACAGAGATGCTGATGAAAAGAGAAAAATGAAATCACAGGGCACTAAATTTATACACTTTAAATCACAGGATACTAAAGTGAGAAAGTGCGAAACCACGTGAATGATATTTGAAGTTTACCCTTTTAAATATTTTATAACCTTCAAAATATGAAAGTGGGTGTGCTTCGACACAACAACCCCAAATAAGATCTTTATACGATAGTACTTAATGCGACAATGCACTGTATGAAACAACACTATATCCTACATCATGTCCGGTAAGATGCAACCTTTTGTTGTGGCTACTGCTAGTAGAGTATTTCGCAAACAGAAAAATTTAAAACTTCTCATGCATTGTGGGCTACAAAAAAAAGCAGAGATTCAAAATGCACTCGAAAGATATATACTATTGAGCTTTCCCTGAAAAGCTATTAGTACTTCTCTCCAAATAATTTTTTCTCCTATTCAAACAAGTAATGATACGATAACTTTTATATTTCCTAAACTATAAAAGCTTAAAAACTGGTAAACTAATTCTTAATATACTAACTCTACTAACGCTAGGGAGGATCGATCCTAATTTATTATGAGGATTCTAACTCACCAAGAATGTTCCATTATTATCATAATTAAGTTTTTATTCTTTACTAATTTCCTCAACTAGATTCTTAGTTTTTTAGCTTTTGTGGTCTAGGAGATATGAAAGCTATCGTATCATACACATATATATATATATATATATATATATATATATATATATATATATATATATATATATATATATAAGCTCGAAAAGCTCGGATTAAGCTTACTCGGTTCATTATGAGTTCGAGCCGAACTTTACTTAAAGCTCGAAAAAAAAAAGAAGTTCGAATCGAGTAAATTAAAGCTCAGCTCAAGCTCGCTCGGTTTATAGCTCAACTTGCGCTCAGCTTGTGCTCGGCCGAGCGAGTAAACGGCCGGGNACTAGGATTAGTACTTCTCTTCAAATAATTTTTTCTCCTATTCAAACTAGTAATAGCTTTTTCACTAAAAGTCTTTTTGATTTTTGATTTGGGTCTATAAAACATAATTTTATTATCTTGTTATTATTAAAAGCATATGAATTTTTTTTGTTGTTTGACATATATTATATTAATACTCTCATATTTAGAAATTAAAGTACTTCTAAATTAAAAATTCTTACTGTCTCTATTATAAGTGGCAAAGGGCTTGGTGGTTGGTATCTAAGATTCCAAGTTCGAATTCTAATTGATTCACATTTTCACTTAAATTTATTTCTAAAAAAAATAAACTTTAATTGGATATAACTCATATATTGGAATTTTTTATAGTTGAAAAAAAATCAAATTAATTTAGGGGTTTTCTAACTTTTTAAAGTTTGAATTGCGATTTGTAGCTGCGCTAATGCTTGCGAATCAGATAATTATTTTCTATACTGAAAAAAATCCATCCTTAAAGGCTAAAACCAATGGTTCTAACCACATTAACTAGCCATTAGAGAGGCATAAAGAGGACCTCTTAAATCATGCTTAAGAGCTAATTAATCTCAATGAAGATACAAAAAAGAAACTCTTTATGGCCTTTTCATATCCGGATAAAACTTTAATGGAGAGCTCCCCTATGATGTCACAGCCCCGATCTGCTGCTACATATTAGTTTTTCTTCCATACAATCGCTCGCTAGTGTTATTTAATACTAAAAAATCCCAAATAAATTTAAAATTAGAGAGAAACATATTATAATTTTTAGCTAGAGATAAAAGTGACATGTGATAACAGATCGAGCATCCTTAATGGTTATGTAATTGGAGAGCTCCTCACTATTATTTTTTTTCATTTATATCCCTCTTTTTAGGTATATATATATTTAATTTAATTTATATGAAGGGCCGGAATTGAAAGATCATGTTGGTGTGTGGGGCCTACTGAGATGCTATACAACATCCAATGGTTTATTGACACTTGGCATGTTGTCATAGGCTAATTAACTATCTTTGTTTCCTCCCTTTATGAAAGCAATGCTATTTCATTGGCTCCTCATAAGTAGTAAGGGCCTGTTTGGCCTAGCTTCTGAAAAAGTGATTTCTGAAAAAGTGATTTTAGTTTGGAGAAGTGATTTTGCTTAAAAGCTATAGAGCGTTTGGCGGAGTTTAAATAAAAGTGATTTTTTCTGAAGTGATTTTAAAAGGCTGTTTGGCAAATTAAAAATTTTGAAAAGCTGTTTGAAAAGCTATTTAATTTTAAAAATATATTTAATTTTAAACTTTAAAATTTAAAATTTAAATTTAAAATTTAAAGTTTAAAATAATTATGAAATTTAAAATATAAAATTTAAAATTTGAATATTTAAAATATAAAATTTAAAATTTGAAATTTATAATTTGAAAATTAAAATTTATAAATTTATAATTTTAAAATTTAAAATTTATAATTTATAATTCTTGAATAAATGTTTAAAATTTTTAATAAATTCTAAAATCAGATTGTCAAAATTCTGAAATTAAATTTGTAATTTAAAATTTAAAATTTAAAATTTGAATTTAAATTTGAAATTTGAAATTTGAAAATTAAAATTTGAAATTTGAAATTGAATTTTAAAATATAACATTTGAATTTAAAATTTGAAATTTTAAAATCTAAAATTTGAATGAATATGAAATTTGAAATTTAATAATTTGAAATTTGAAATAAAATTTGAAATTTTAAAATCTAAAATTTGAGATTTGACATTTAAAAATTTAAAAATTTATCATTTTCAAATTTTAAAATTTAAAAGTTAAAATTTAAAAATTTTAAAATGAATCTGAAATTAAAAATTTAAAATTTAAAATTTAAAATTTATAAAATTATAAATTAAATTTAAATATAAACAACTAAAATAAAAAGTAAAATTTTGAAAGTTTAAATCCAAATCAAATCATTTTGTGAGAAGGAGCTTTTTTCTGGCTTCTGATTCTGAGGCCTTCAAAAATTAGTTTCTGATTCTAAAAGCAGAATTCAGATTTTAAAAGTGAGTTGCCAACACGCTCTACGTTCGAGTCCGAAAAATCAGTTATTTCAGCCCAAAAGCGCTTTTAAAAGCTAGGCCCCAACCCACCCTAATATAGGTAAAATGCTACTATTTACGTAATTTTGTATTGAGGGTATGTGACTAAAAAAATATATAGTGAATATATATTTCTCTCTTGTTTAGTTAGGTAAAAACATATAAAGATATCGTACTCTATTTTCTGATACTGCCGAGTAGAAATTAATATATTAACAAAATAATTACATATACTACGCAACATAATATCTATTTCAGCAAAGACAAAAAAATATATTGCCCTTGCTTATAATTTGGACGGCATGTAGTGCATTCTATTGTAACATTCCAAAAACAGAGTCTAAATCTAAAACGACAGAAAAATATACTACTCTGTTTCTGATACTTGTCGACTAGAAATTAATATATTAACAAATTTGATTACAATATACGCAACATAATTTTAATTCAAAAAACAAAAAAAATATTGCGCCTTCGCTTTTAATTTGGACCGGCGAATGTAGTGGCATTCTACTATAATTCCAAACAGAGTCTTAAATCTAATACGACAGAAATACTAAATGATGATCGAAGTAATAAAATTGTCGTCTAGATTAATTTAATATTGGCAAGTTGTACCTCTTTTTTTTTTTTCCCTCCTTGGGCTTGTAGATATAAAATGAAATGAAAGTATAGCAATGTGTAATAAACCCAAACCCTAAAAATATTTTTTGTAAATGTTGATGGAATTGAATAGCATTAACGCAAGCCAAACCTAGCAGTAACCCAAAAAGCATTTATCTAATTTCTAGCCTATAAGCAAGTGTTTATATATATATTCGCAGCACGAAATAAGAGCTAAATCACTTGGTTTTATATTATACTTCCGTTGCGTAGAGAGATCAACACATAACTTTTTGATCGGTGAATTGGAAATACAACCAACTGTATTAAAACCAGTGGTGGGGTTATATCAACATGTCAAAATCACTAATAGAGCTAATAACCAAGTTTAAAATGACGAAAATACCACTAACAATGTTTTCCTATACAGCACAATTCCTACAGGTCTTTTATTTTATAATGAAACTATACTAAAAACCTCCACATGTTCTCATGCATTATTATGTCCAACAAAGATGATTGTTTACTCTATTAAGGAACTGTCCAAGAGAATTATAATGCTTCAACTTAAATAGACGCTTCCATACCTTTCCTTCTTGTGTGTGGTGTGTGTGTGTGTGTGTGTGTGTGTGTTGCTTCCTTATACACCACAACACCACCATAGTGTTTTATTCATAGGAGAGTACACACACATCTCTCTCTCTCTCTCTCTCAAGTCTCCTCTCCTCTCTCTCTCTCTCTCTCTCTTTACATAAAAGGCTCTCAAAACACATGGCAATCTTCTCTCTCTCTCGTCCTTCTATCTCTCCTCTGACTCTCTCTCTCTCATTATATAAAACAGCTCTCAATAAACATATGACAATCTCTCTCTCTCTCTCTTAATATGGAAGCTTGCAAATAAACAATGAACAATCTCTCTCTCTCCTCTCTCGATATAAAAAAAAGCTCTCAATAAGCCATACAATCTCTCTCTAGCTTCTCTCTCTTTCTCGGCCAGCGTTTTTGCTCTCTCTCTCTCTCTCTCTCTCTCTCTCTTGTATAAAAGCTCTTAATAACACATGACAATCCCTCTCTCTCTCTCTCTCATATATATATATATATATATATATATATATAAAAGCTCACAATAACACAAAACAAACGCATACTCTTACTCCCAATATTAAAGCACAAAAGAGAAACCCCCTCTTTCCATCTTTTCCCTCCTTTTTATTTCCTGATCCTCTCCTCTCCCTCATATTTATATATATCTATATATAAATACTTTTCCATCTTAACCACCAAATCCATCCATCCATACACACACACACACACACACACACACACACTACTCTTTCCATAGGAACAAATATATACATATATATATATATAAATATACCTTTGCATGGAACATGAAAGGGACTTCACCATGACAATCCTTTGCCTGGGCTTAGGCGGCCAAGATGGCGAGAGTCGGAAACCTAAACGGCGTCGCGAGGTCGACCCGAGGCCGCCCGTCAAGTTCGACGTGTTGTTCCCGTCACAGTCGAACCAGAACAACAAGGACATGATCAACGAATCGGTCGGGAACGAGAACTACGCCTCTCTTTGTAAATCGAGGTCGAGGAGCGTCAACAACGGAGTCGAAAGCGGCGGCGAGGATGGCAACGGATGCACGAGGAAGAAGCTTCGGCTCACGAAAGATCAACTCGCGTTGCTCGAAAGCAGCTTCGTTCAACACAACACCCTTAATTCCGTATGCGAATTTCTCTTCTTCTTCTTCTTCTTCTTCTTTTCTTTTTCTTTTTAAAGCAAATATCGCAACGTTTTCGTTCATGTTTTACATATATTCATCAACTTTTGCTAACACATTTTGCTTCTTCTTTTTTTTGATAGAGCATGAAGCAAGAACTAGCCCACAAGTTAAACCTAAGTCCGCGACAAGTCGAAGTGTGGTTCCAAAATAGAAGAGCTAGGTATATATACATATAAAGCTTTTCTTATATATATTTAACGACACTTAAAAGCGTCGTAATATAATCTAGCGTCATATTTGAAAACATCGGTTAAGTATCAGCAAATGAAGAGTCGCTGCACATATACCGACGTTTATGCCAAGCGTCGGTAAAATATATTCTGGCATTTTAAAGCGTCGGGTTTTTTCAAAATTCTGACGCTTTACACTAATAGTAAAGTTCATCATTTAATAAATTGGTTTGATACAGTAGAGGGTAAATATGACAACGCCTTTTAAAGCGCCAGTATTTACTATATATATTACAGGGACGTTATCTAAAAAGCGTATTTATATTGAGATTTTCTTATAGTTTATATTGGAACATGTTTGATTTGATTTGATTTGATTTGATTTTTTTTTTTTTTTTTTGTGTGTGTGTGATATGTAGGAGTAAGTTGAAGCAAAATGAGGTGAACTATGAGATGCTAAAGAAGTGCTGTGAGAGGCTAAGTGAGGAGAACCAAAAGTTGAAGGAGAAGTTAGAGGAACTGAGATTAATGAGGCTCAAATTACCATTTTATGTACAACAATATCAAAATGAGCACACACTTATCATGTGCCCTTCTTGTAAGCTCAAGGGAGAAGATGATGCTTTGGCTTCTGTGAAAATAAGCCAGTAGGTAAATTAATTAATAAGCTGCAAAAAAAAAAAGGGGCTTTTGGACACTTGATGAGAATAATAATTCATAATTGAGAAGTAGCTCTACTAAGGACTAGTTGAGATGTATAATATATGCCATTTTCTTTTTTTAATAGAAAATTACTTTGCAAGTTTCTGTTTTTTCTAATTAATGTTAAGATCAGATAGGTTGATTTTCTTTTTTTAAATCAAGTGATTCTAGTGATTAATTAGATTGGAGATTTTAGTAAATTCATCATCAATTTCATCAAATTTCTATATTTTCCATTTTCTAGACAAAAAAATAAATTTAAAAAGACTTTTTCATGAATCTTAAAAAAATTTAAAAAATTTATTTTTTTTGAAAATCAAATGAACGAAAAATATTTTTCAGCCAGAAAACTATTTACACCCTTATAGACAAAAGTCATCATAAATGGCTCTTGTATGTGGATTAATGAAGATAAAATTATAATTATAACAGTTCAGGAAATTGAATCTAATTAATGCAATAAAGAGAATTTAATTCATAATTAGCACATGTAGGATAATAATAATAATAATAATAACAATAACTACAAGGATATAGGAAGCTTCCTATTTATAAACTAGCATATATACACATCAGAAACTGTCATGGTATAAACTTTTCAGTTTATTTATTTTAATAATTTGTCACATCTTGGTTGATCAGGATAATATGCATGGGTTTCTGAGAAACTCATAAATAAATGGGAAACTTTAAATACCCCCGTGGTTTCGCACTTTCTGGCTTTAGTACCCTGTGGTTTCAAATGTATCAAGTTAGTACTCTGTGGTTTCGCACTTTCTCACTTTAGTACCCTGTGGTTTCAAGTGTATCAAGTTAGTACCCTGTGGTTTCGCACTTTCTCACTTTAGTAACCTGTGGTTTAATATTTCGTTAAAATATATACTCCGAAATGAATAATAAAAAGACAAAATTGAAACCACATGGTACTAACTTGATACACTTGAAACCACAGGGTATTACAGCCAGAAAGTGCGAAACCACAAGGTACTAACTTGATACACTTTAAACCACAAGATACTAAAGCGAGAAAGTGCGAAAATACAGGGGGGTATTTGAAGTTTCCCCTAAATAAATAAATAAATAGCTAGTTAGAAAAGCAGTAGCCAAGCATTTGATCAATAAAAAAATAAAATAAAAAATATAATACGATAATTTTCATTGCTTCTTCAAACAGCTCTAGCTATACCGTAACCAAACCAAATATCTATAATGATTAATACATATATCTAATGTTTAAAAAAATAACAGTTATGAAAAATGAGCTTTATTTGGCGCAAATATTGCTTTACTTCAATCCTACTTGAACTTTCCACGAGTTTTTATTTTGGTTCTCAAACTTTTAATCGCAATGTTACTGGTTACTAAACTCACGAAACAGTGTCACACTTTAGTCCTTGCATATATTTACTATTAGAGGATAAATTATTACATACACCGATTGCATTTGTATATCTATATAACATGCATTTGTCGACAATTTTTTTCATCCTATATTTCAATCTAGCGGTCCATGGAGTACAATTTTTTTTTCTCTATATTTAAAAATTGAATCTCTGAAGTGAAAGTATGAAATTGATAAAAAGACATTGAATTCATGATGTACAAATAAACAGATAAATTAGATGAGAAACAACAGGTTTTAATGCAAGGACCAAAATGAAACGCTTTTGAAAGTGTAGGGACTAGACTGAATCCTTATCAAAAGTTTGGGACCAAAATGGAACTTCGCTCAAAGCTCAGGGACTAATAGTGCAATTTACTCATAGACGAGGAAAGGAAATGTCCTTATTCTTTGACTAAAATACAAAAAACACCCCTATCAATATCCGTTTTCACTTTTCCCCCCGACTTTCAAAAATCTAAATTTTAACCCCTCGAAAATTTAAAGGGAAAACTTCAAAAAACCCCCCTGTGGTTTCGTAGTTTTTCACTTTGCTCCCATGTGGTTTAAAATATATCAAATTGCCCTCCTGTGGTTTCGTTTTTTTCTTTTCGGTAGCTTTTTCGTTAATATTTCATTAAATTATATACAAAAAACTTCAGATACCCATCTAGATTTATCAAATATTCACTTTAGTACCCTTTATGTTAACTTTATCACTGATTTAAGAAAAAAAATAATGAAATTGATAAGAAAAAGAGAAAAAAGAAACCACAGGGGGACAAATTGATACATTTTAAACCACAGGGGGGCAAAGTGAGAAACTACAAAACCACGAGGGGTTTTTGAAGTTTTCCCACATTTAAATTGATGCGTTTAGTCACGATTCCATCCCTATTCAATCCTTTCTTATAATTTATATCAAAAACACCCTTAAATATGACACAAATATATTAAAAATTTATTATTTTTTATATAATAAGTAAGAATAATTTAGTCATATTGCCCACTCAATTAACGCCATAACCCCTAAAAGCGTTTCTAAAATTTTAAGAGGGCAAAATATAAATTTTAAAAATCAGAGAAAAGAAAAAGAAGAAACAAATATTCATAAGAAGATTTTCTCTATTTTAGCCCTATTCCTTTTCTATACAATATTTTTCTTAAATAAACATGAGTTTAAATCTGCAGGACACATCAACAAAAGTGATCAGTGTAATCCTAAATCACAAGCCTCTATTTAATTTTTATTTTGACTAAATTACAAAAAACTTTCCTAAAAATACCCACTTTTTTACTTTCCCTCCTTGACTTTTAAAAATCTACATTTGTCACTTTAAAATTTCAACAACATTTTTAAAGAGGTACAGTATTAATAGAAAGAGCAAAATGACAAAATTGATCTTCTTATACAAAAAATAATTAATATATATATTGAAGAGTATTTTCAGTATAAATTATAAAAAATGAACTAAGCTAAATACAATAACTTAAAATGTTGAGCAGGTGAAATGTAGAATTTTAAAAGTTAAGAAGAAAAGGTGAAAATACAAATACTTATAAAAGGATTTCATGTAATTTAGCCATTTATTTTTTAAATTCCAAGCTATGCATACTCAGGTGATGTACACAACATTTTACTGAAACCAACAAACATGAACAAACAAAATTCAATACAACAACACACCACACACAAGAGGATTTAAACATGTCACACACACACACACACACACACACACACATTCAATAACTTTGTAAGATTCAATAAAAATCACACACCCATAACTTTCCGCGTCTTCCCGACGAACAAGTCGTCGGATTTGATCATGCCGGGCAGGCGCCCGCCCATCGTCAGGAAGGGGAACTGCGCGACCGCGCTCTTCCTTCCCAAGGAAACTATCGCAATCGCCGAGCCGGGCTTGTAAACCGCGAGGTTGCTCTCTTTGCCCCCTTTTATCAATGCTTTCAAGTTCTTCGCAACCAGTGTAGCATGAGCCTGAGCTAGGTATCCTTGTTTAAGTTCCTACAGCAGAAAAAAAAAAACGAAAAAAGAGGAGAAAATTTTAATTATAACTCAAAATTTATCATTGTAGATGAACTTCATGAAATCGACAAGAAAATGAAGTGCATAAAGATGAAAAAGTATTTGTTGCAAATTTAGTAGCTGAAGTTTGGTGCGAATTTTTATTTTGTCCTCAAAGAGTTGCAGAGCCTTCTCAGAAGAGAATTGTGGTGGTAAACTGTTATAGCGAAACTGAAGTCGACGAGGGCACTTTGACGGCAAAATATGAATGCATCGTTTGTTTTTACAGGTTTAGTCAGTACACTTTATGCAATTCTCACCTTAAACTTTGAAGTCAAAGTGCCGATGACTAATCAAAGTCAAACGAATTGAAAGGTTGGGTAGTCGACGCAAAATGGTCCATGGTTCAGATAAGTTCTATACATTTTTACCTTAAACTAAATATAACTTCTTGTTAAAAGCAATACTTACCGGAACATCCGTAATGTCTCCGATCGCGAAAATGTTCTTCCGACCTTTAACTCTCAAGTTCTCGTCGACCATTAACCTTCTATTCTGGTCCAAGCTCTCTTTCAAGATAGTTTCCTCGAGCCATTTCGATCCCAACGGCTTGCCGGCGCAAACAAAGTGGCAGTCGGCTATAATGGTTTTCCCCGCTGATGTCGTGAACTCGGTGTTGTTCTCCGATAAGGAGCTTAGGTCGACTGCTTGCTCCAAAAGCACTTCTACATCCTTCGACTTGAGCCATTTCAGGGCTTTTGCAGAAGCCTTTGGTCCGATGAATTCGAGGAGCCTTGAGCCTCTGTGGACTAGAGTCACCTTCTTTTCTGGGTAGTCGGTTGCGATCTCTCCGGCAAGCTCGACGCCGGTGGGACCGCCTCCCACGATAAGGATTGAGTTTGACGATTCTATCTTCTTGTTATCTGAAAATAGAAAGAATAACAATTTATCCTTATGAAAATTTAATAAGACAATATAGTGTATGTTTAACGAATTCTAAAGAGAAAAATAAAATGAAAAATACAGTTTTCTCAAAATATTTATATATACAAAAAATCAGAAGGTTAGCATAATAACTTTGGCTCAAAATAGATAATGAAGAAATTTTTTTAATAAATAAACTATGAGATAATAATTGGATACTAATTCAAACAATAATAAGATTATTTGCGTACATCTTACCATGCATCGGCAACAGAAAAAGGAAAAAAAAATTAGTGAAAAATCAAGTAGTTGAGCACAAAATGTATTTATGAGAGTGAAAAATCGAATTAAAGTGAATTGAATTAAAAGAAAGATGAATGAAACTCACCTTCTTGAAACTGCTCGAGTCTCTGCTCCGGGCTTCTTGGAAAAGCATAGTCGTGGCCGGTAGCTATAACGAGATAATCATAAGGGAGTATCGTGCCATTTTCAGTTAAAACTTCAGTTTCGTTTATATTGGTCGCGCGCGATGTGATTACTTGTGCGTTAGTAAGGTAGTCGGTGTGCCTTATAAGTGTCTTCTCCGCGAACATCGGCTCCACCATCGATCTCAGCTCGGCCCAGGGAATCTCAAAGTACTCCTTCCTGGTAGAATTTCAGTCTAGTGAGTGAATGAAGACACCATTCATGGTTATAGAATCATAAAATCAATTTTCGCCAAATTAAAAGTTAAAAAAAATGATTGCAGGTGTAATGCTCTCGAGTTTTTCGACTCAAAAGTAAGAAACCAGGCATTTGGTGGACAAAAAGTTTAGTGTTCCAATTTGAGGCTTCTGATTCTTGCTATTGTAGGAAGCACTTGGGACGAGTTAAATCAGAAAGCTATTCTATTAATGCTTCTTCGAATGGCTCTACTGAGACATCCGATTGCGAGAAGACGAAAATTGTGACTACGAATAGGTGTTAAATACACTTCAAATTGGGATTTGGACCTTAGATGCATGCTCTCAGAATATTAAATCCAACATTATAAAATCAATTAATACATGTAGTTTAACAATTCTTCAAACCGAGATAATTGGCCTATTCCGGCATTTCATTTCATCTTTTTACATACCATACTAAAAACACTTTAAAGAAAAGTACTTCAACAAACCAACACATATAACAAGCAACATCAAAATGCTCCTTAATTACCAAACCAATAATAAAATAATCAACCCAATTACTCAGAAATTAAAGTTTCGTGCAATTACATGCAACAAAATATAACCGTAATCACATCACCAGCGTAGTGTTTAAATCCTAATTACGTAATTAGGAACAATGCAGAGACCAACCTAGAGATCGATGTTGGAACAAAACACCATTAAAATGCTTCTTTTACCAAAACTACAACCCAAACACTCAAATATCAAATCTTAACCCAATAACACACAACTAATTCTAACTACAATTACATATCTTGGTTAGTGATTAAGAATCCAAATTAAGATTAGGCAAAAGAAGAGGATCACAATCAAATAATATACTAAAGTTAGCTAATGAAAACAATTAATAAAACAAAACCAAATTGTCACCTTTAACAAAGCAATAACCCCCAAACCAGCCCAAACACATAAGGATCGATCTTAACCCAACTAACTACAACCAATTGTAAACACAATTACATCTCCTAGATAGCGAATAAGAACCCAAAAATAGAACAACCAAGAGATCAATGTTAGAGCAAAACAGCATCAAAATGCCGCCTTCAATAAACCAATTACCACAAACCAAACCAAAAATCTAAAAAATCACAGCTTAACGCAATCACGAAAAACCAATTTTGGTCATTTAAGAATCCAAGTTAAGAAAAAGTCAAATCCCAAAATAGTAACCAACACATATAACAAAACAACATCAAAGCGCCTCTTTCAACAAACCAATCACCACAAAACAACCAAAATATTGAGAAATTAAAGCTTAACCCAAATATACACATCTAATTTTTACCACAATTACATCTCTTAAATAGTGATTAAGAACACAAAAGAACATCAATGTCACACTAAAACAGCATTGAAAATGTCGCCTTTACCAAACCAACCAAATTCCTCCTAACTCAAAGCTTAACCAAATTAAACACAGCTAATACTAATTACAGTTACATCTCCAAAATAGTGATTAAGAACCAAAAAGAACACCCTAGATCCATATTGCAACAAACCAACATCAAACTATCAAAATGCCTCCTTTACCAAACCAATTACCACAAACTTTAAACCTATAACTCAAAAATCAAAGTTTACCTCAACATCACATAGCCAATTCTAACACCAATTACATCTCTTAAATAGTAATTAAGACCCAAAAAGAACAACCTAGAGATCAATGCTACACCAATACAGCATTTATAAAAAAAAAATAATTCTCACCTTTACCAAACCAAGTACCACAAACCAACCCGAACACTCAAAAATTTCTAATCAAACACAACCAATTCTAATTACAATCTCCTAAATAGTGATTAAGAACCCTAAAGAGCACCCTAGATCAATATTAGAACAAAACAACATCAAAAATGCATCCTTTACCAAACCAACCACCACAAACCAACCCAATAACTCAAAAACCAAAGCATCTAACCCCGATTACATCTCTTAAATAACGATTACGACCCAAAAAGAACAAACCTAGAGATCAATGCTACACCAAAACAGCATTAAAAAAGAAAAAACGTCCCCTTTACCAAAGCAACAACCAAAAATGCAACCCAAACACTCAAAAATTTCGAAGCTTAACCCAATCAAACACAACCAATTCCCACCAAAATCACATCCCCTGGGTAGTGATTAACTGATTAAGCAACCCAAATCCAAAAAAAAAAAAGAAAGAGAGAGGGGGGAGGGATTAGTGTCTCACGGATCAACGAGGGTCACATCGGCGTCGTGTTGTAGGGTTTTGGCGAGGAGGGCTCCGGCGACGCCGCCCCCCACCACCACCACCTTGCTCCCCCTACTCTCTCCTCCCTCCATTCTCTCTCTCTCTCTCTCTCTCTCTCTCTAAAATTGGATGCTTTGTACATATACGAAAATGGTGGGTTCGTTCCCTCGTGTATATATATAGATATAGAGAGAGGGGGGTTCGTTCTCTCGTGTATATACTATATATAGAGAGAGGGGTTTTTTTTTGCATTTAGCACCCTCAAAAAAATATTTCACAGATAGCCCCACAAAATTTATAAAGGCTAATTTTATACAAGTCCCTGCAAACATAACGAATGATAAATATATCCCTACAGAGTTCAACTTTTATATGTTGTTCCTATAAAAGTTCTGATGTTTTCAAATATGTCCCTGCAGTTAGAATTCGTTAGAAAATTTTAGTTAACCATAGGTTAAATACTTAGTCCTAGCTAGTTTTTAACATTTTTACTCCTTTTATATTATACTGTTATGGCTTTTAGAGGGATATATTTGTGATGGCAAAATTGAAAATATAAACGATTTTCTAACGGTTCTTTAACGGTAACAAAAATCAGAGGGATATATTTGAAAGCATCAGGACTTTTGCAGGGACAACATACGGAAGTTGAACTTTGTAGGAATATATTTGTCATTCACTATATTTGCACGGACATGTATAAACTTAACCCAATTTATAATTACAAAACCGGCTTTATTCCCGCCACGCAAGAGTCGCGTCAGCCGTTGGCTGCCATAAGTTGAACACAGTAAACCATGCACAGCGGGGCTATTTGAGTTCTTTTGCACTGCGAAGTTGGATACTGTTCATCCCGTCCAAACACAGTGAATGATTCACCGCCGTATTCAATTTATGGTGCTTACATGATGCTTGCGTGGCGGAGATAAGGCCAAATTTATAATTATAAATTTTATAGGGTTTTTTGTGAAAAAAATTTAAGAGAGGACTAAATGCAAAAAATTAAAAAAAAAAGCCGCAATGTGGAAGCTTCGGATAAATGTGGACCGTTGGATTGAGATAATAATAAAAATAAAAATAATAAAAATAAAAAATATATAATAATAATAAAAAAAGGTGGCGCCGTGTGAGGAATCTCTTCTTTCCCAAGCCATCAAGAAGAATAAAATAATAAAAATAAAAATATATATAATAATAAAAAAAAGTGGGATAAAAAATATTCTATATTTTATTTCTCAAAAAGTATGAAAATAAAATTTTTGAGAGAAAATATTTCATGGAAATTTCTTTACAATTTTCTATCTACTTGATTTCAAGCGAAACTAATTTTTTTTACAATTTTAACAAAATATTTTTTTCAGGTTCTAGAAAAAAACTAGTAAATAATAATTTTATTTTTTGAAAAAAATAAATATATGAGGAACAAGCTCAACTTTTTATACTTTGTCTACATTTACTGATTGAATAAGTATATTAAAATAATTAATTAACTAAAATTTGGTATCAAAAAAGTTATTAAATGATTTAAACTAAATAAATTGAAAAATCGAGTAGTAAGATTGAGATTTGGAAAGATTGAATAATCAAATCAAAATGATCTATAATGCAAATAAATTATATTTAGATTTATTATTATTATTTTAGTCAAAAAGAATTTAGAGGTTTATGACCTCTTTGATTGCGTATTATTCTAAGTTGAATACACTTTTAGTACACTTTTCCCCTCTTTCATCCATTAGATTTGTGACACGTGTCCCATTTTTTTATTTCCCTTTTTTTAATTAATGTGTCACTAATGACCTCATTGTGCCTACTTAGCCAGATTCTTCTAGAAGATTCGAGTTAGATTATAATTTGCTAATATTTTATTTTCTTAATGGATTTTATCATTTTTAACAAGCATCAAAAAATTTATAAATTTGCATCAAGATGCGTAATGAGTGATGATAGAAACAAGTTGCTGGAAGATTCGTGCTGAGTTGCAATTAACTCAGTTATTTACTGCATGTATAATGTAGCTTATATATTTTAGCAAAATATATATGAAGCTAATATGTTCTGTGTGACATATTATTACTTATGCAAATAAGATATTTTACGACACTAGTACTTTAGCAAAATCATAATTTTATTTTGATGAATAACAAAATAAATTTTATTCTGAAATCACCCAGAATAAAAAATGTTATTGTGATGATGCTTTTGTTCCAAACTTTTTCGAATTAAAAAGGAAAAACTTCAAAAACCCCCATGTGGTTTCATAGTTTCTCACTTTGCCCCCCTGTGGTTTAAAATGTATCAAATTGCCCTCCCTGTGGTTTTGTTTTTATCTTTTCGATAGCTTTTTCGTTAATATTTTATTAAATTATATACAAAAAAACTTCAGATACCCATCTAGATTTATCAAATATTCACTTTAGTACCATTTAATTTTAACTTTATCACTGATTTAAGAAAAAAAAATAATAAAATTGATATGAAAAAGAGAAAAAAGAAACCACAGGGGGGCAAATTGATGCATTTTAAACCACAGGGGAGCAAAGTGAGAAACTACGAAACCGCATAGGGGGTTTTTAAAGTTTTCCCAATTAAAAATGAAAAAATAAAGATCTTTTACATTTAAATATATATAATATAATGATGGTCCCATTTCATTGGAGAACTAAATCATAAAAGTAAAGAAAACAAAGAAAGAGACGCCATGATTATTGCATGACTAGTAAAGTTATCCGCGCATTACAGCAGGCTAATACTATAAAAAGCAGAAGATTAATAAAGTAAAAAAATTCTAATACTATAAAAAGCAGAAGATTAATAAAGTAAAAAAATTTTAAAATTTTTCGACTTACCATCAGATATTAATAAATACAAATAGTATGAGAAAAATGAATATAAAGAGATCTTATTTTAATTATTTTTTCTATGAAAGTGATTTATTTAGATGACTATGGACCGTATAAATGTATTAATTGGAAAGTGGGTGAGCGGAAAAATGAAATATCAGGCAGAGATGGGGGCTGGCCACGTGGTAAATTATATAAAAAATAATGTATATGTATAGATATAGATTCACCATTTATTATAGTATAGATGAGTGTTTTAGGAATTATAGAAAATGAATTTATGTAAAGAATAAATAATAAAATATTAGTATAAAAAACACAGGTAAATTTCTCAAGTTTCAGAGCAAAATAAACTAACAAAACATAAATTCTCAGATTATAGTGAGGCTACTATGCTATCGGAAGCACGGAGCCTTCCGTGCTCCCAGCTCGTTTTCGATGTTGCGACTTTCGAATCGTCGATCGGCTCCGTTAAACTTGATCTAGAGTATTTGAAATACCTAGAAAATAAATTTTATGATTTTACGATATCATTTGCCTAGTGAACGAAGGGGCTCAAAATCAACGGCTGAAAATAAAAATCTTACAAAATGTAATAATATGACATTAAAATTTTAAATCAAAGATATTGATCTTGTTTTATATAGTATAAAGAATTTTCTATCAAAATTTCACGTGATTTGGATATTTCTACACCGTTAAACTTGCAAACGGCTCACTACGGCCATTGAAATTTGTTGATTTTGAGCCCATTCGATCACTAGGCAAATGATATCGAAAAATAATAAAATTTATTTTCTAAGTACTCCAAATACTCTAGATCAAGTTTAACGGAGCCGATCGACGATTCGAAAGTCGCAACATCGAAAACGAGCTGGAAGCACGGAAGGCTCCGTGCTTCCGATAGCATAGTAGCCTCACTCCAGATTATATGATAACAACAAGAAGAATTAGCAAATCAACAAGCGAAATACCAACTATTTGTGCCAGGCTATGTATGTACCTGAAATAAAAGCATACTCTATTTTAAAAAGACTTTAATTGTGAATAATCTTTAATCTGTCACGTCTCATGCTTGAGCGAAAGCACCTCCCCCGATAACATGTTCAGATCCGCCATATGCATAGGACTCTCCAATACACACAATGCTATAAATAACAACATTCAATTCATACAAACAAACAAGAGTTTAATACGAGTAGAAGTATCATAGCATAATTCTTTTAAATTCTACGATTAATTTCATACAGGTTCCTTGCAAACATAGTGAATTGCAAATATATCCCTACAAAGTTTAACTTTCATATGTTGTTTCTGCAAAAGTCTTAATATTTTCAAATATGTCCCTGCCGTTAGAATCCATTAGAAAACTTCACTTAACCATAGGTTAAATACTTAACCCTGATTAGTTTATAAAATAACTTGACATTTTTGCCCCTCTTCTATTATACTATTGTGGCTTTTGGAGGGACATATTTATAATGGCAAAATTGACATTCTACTTAAAATATAAATAGTTCTATAACGATAACAAATCAGAAGAATATATTTGAAAACATTAGAACTTTTGTAGAGACAATATATGAAAGTTGAATTTTGTTGGAATATATTTGCAATTCACTATATTTAGAGGGACCTGTATGCATTTAACATTTTATTCTACAACACCAAAATAAAAGCTGGGAACCTTACTACAGTGCGATACCCTTGCCACGATCACCTGCGAAAGAGGAGGGGAACTCTGAAAGGGAAACAACAATGGGGCATGGGAAATATATAATAAGAACTTTAATTGCGAATAATTTGCTAAATATAACACTTCTAAAATGAACTAAGATTTGCATTAAAAAAGAAAAAACAACCAGTTTAAGAACTTTTGGGTGGCAAAAATGGTGTATAAAATACGATTAACATTTCATCTCTTGCACATAAAAATCAACATCTATCAAACCCCAAATATTCAGGATATAACTCTACCCAGATGATAATTTCCTGAACATGTACAATGCCTCTGAATGAATTAAACTTGTGCTAAAAAGTAATCTGCAAATTGATTACCGTTGAATTTTTCATCCTTCGCAGTTGAAACACCAATATCTCCAAAACAAAATAAATCCACGAACATTGATTTTCTTTTTACCATTCCACGACAACGAGAACAATAGAAACTGATTAACATGATTATTCGTGTCAGATGATATATGTACCGAGCGATAAAACATACTCAACTCTACATTATATAATGAGAATTAAATGAAATATTTCGGCATAGGGAGAACTAGAACTGCATCAAAAGAAAAGCAATCAGTTCATGAACTTCCGGGCAGCGAAAACAGGGAACAGAACAGTGTCAAAATGTCATCTTTCGCACTTAATCAAAATAGTACCAAGTTATTACCGCGACTCGAGGTTCTGTTGTGCATGAACTTTTAGCCTCTGCTGTGATTGCTTATCAAAATCCGGATCGATCTTCATAATTTCAGAAACAAAACCTGCAGCTTCTTCATATTTTCTGGCTTTAAAATACCCGTCGAGAATCGTTCTATACGTCAATTCAGTGGGTCTGAGATTATGCTTCATCATGTAGCTAATTACGTCGTTAGCCTCATTGAACATCTCTATGCCGACATACCCAGCGATAATCGTATTGTATGTAACCATGCAAGGAACTATACCTTCTCCCATCATCTCGGATAGAATCCTCAAAGCCTCGTTCATTAGCCCTTGCTTGCAAAATCCGTTAATCACGGTGTTATAAGACACTAAATCCGGTTTGATCCCGGATACTTTGAGCTGTTTCAATACATCTTCGGCTTCCCAACACTCGCCACATTTTGCGTACATGTCCATCAAGCTATTGTACGTGATTAAATCGGGCTCGAGACCACTTTTACGGATTGAATCGAACATCTCACGAGCTTTTTCATACATTCCATTTTTTGCGTATATCGAAAGCATAGAATTGAGAACGACTAAGTCGGGTTTGTACCCTTTAATCTTTAGCTCCTCGAATGCTCTTTCGGTTCCCTTCAAAACTCTACACTTGAAGTTGGCAATAACAAGTGTCCTCAATATCACCCAACTCGGAAAAATTTGGCCTTCATAAACTTCTTTTGCGATCGCCTCTATCCCTTCTACATTTTTTGCCCTCGCATGGCATTGAAGTAACAAAGAATAAGAGAGCTCATTAGGCTTAAATCCTTTGTTCTTCATATCCAACAACACAGATTGAGCGGCGACGTAATCGCCTTTTCTGGCGATCGCATTCAACAAGGCATTGTACGTAGTAAGACAAGGGCTAAAACCGGCTCTCACCATCTCATCATACATCTCTAAAGCATGGGTTCGGGAGCCGCACCGACCGTACGCGGAAATCAAAGTGTTGAACGTGTCACGGTCCGGCTCAACCCCGCAATTCTTCATCTCCGCGTAGACCCGTCTCACGTAGTGTTCCATCCCCTTCTTTCCGCACATTGCAAGCATGGTGTTCCACGTAATCCTATTCGGCTTACACCCATTGTTCCTCATCTCACCAAGTATTGCCAACATTTCCTTTGATCTCGACTTTTTCCCCAACATTCCTATGATGGTATTATACGTACAAACATTCGGAACGCAACCCAACTCCTTCATCCGGTCGAACAAGGCTAAACCCTCGTCGACCTTTCCCGCCTTACTATACGCATTAATCACCGTTGTATATGTTACCGAATTCGGCATAATACTCTTACCACCCATTGTATCCAAAACCGCCGCGGCCTCTTCGAAAAACCCAGCTCGAGCGTAAGCCGCGACGAGCTCGTTGTAAGTGAAAGCATCGGGCGAGCAATCATTCTCCTCCATTTCCCTCAACACACTTAAAGCCTCCGCGTAATTCCCGGCCTTTCCGAAAGCTTGTAGTAGAGAATTATACGTGACAATTCCCGGCGTAAAACCCCGAGCTTTCGATTGCTCGAAGAAGCTCGACGCCTCCTCTAACAGCCCTTCTCTCCCGCAGGCAGAGATAACCGTGCTGCAGGTGAAATCGTCGAACCCGGCCCCCTCGCGCCTCATCTCGTCGAGGAGCTCCCGAATTGCACCCCACGACCGGCCCATCCGGCCGTACACGTCGAGCACGACGTTGTACGTGACGAGGGTGGGCCGGAGCCCCTGGTGCTTGATCTCGCCGAACAGGGCGAGGGCCCGCCCGTACCGCCGCGCCCGCGAGCACGCGTGGAGCAGCGTGGTGTAGGCGCGGATGTCGAGGCAGAAGTCCCTCAGGGGAATTCCGTCGAGCACCTCGCAGGCGAGCGAGTGCCGCGACTCCCGGCCCAGCACCCTGATGATCAATTCGATCGAGGGGGCGTCCAATTTGGCACGGCGGATTCCGGGATCGGAAGCGGCCCACCGGAAGAGGCTCACCGAGCGCTCCCAATGCCCGGAGGCGTCGAGTCCCTTCAGCAAGCCGGCGAAATCGGAGGTAAAAATCTCACCTTTGGAGGAGTTTAGGAACGATTCTAGTGCCGGCGATGGTAGGGCGGCAATGGATTTGAGAAGGGAATTGGCGTCGGGGGAGAGGAAATCGAAATGCGTCGGCGGGGATTGGGGCCGGGAGGGGTTGAAGGTGGGGGCTTTGTTAGGGTTTGGGGAGGAAGAGGAGGAGGTGAGGTGGTGGAGGAGGGAGTCGATGGGGAGGGAGAGGGAGAGGGAGGAGGAGGAGGAGGAGGAGGAGGAGNTTAGAGAATCTACTACCAAGAGGAGAGGGGGTGGGAAGAGGATGAATTGGATTCATGAGGAGGAGGAGGAGGAGGAGGAGGAGGAGGAGGGGGGAGGGGGAGGGGGAGAGGGGAGGGTGAGGAGGTTGAGCTTCGTGCGGGGGGAAGTTGTGGGGGGGTTAGGGTTTGTGGGGAGGGAGGGGCGGTTGGGGAAGAGGGAGCCCTCCATTGTTGAGGGTTTAGAGAGAGAACGAAGCGAAGGTGCTCCCCCTCTCTCTCTCTCTCTCTCTCTCTCTCTCTAACACTCTCTCTTCTTTTCTCTCTCTCTATCTCTTCTTTTCTCTTTCTATCTCTTCTTTCTCTCTCTATCTCTAGAGAGAGATGACTCTATTGGGTGGTGAGAGAGGTGCTCTCTTTCTCTCTCTATCTCTTCTTTCTCTCTCTAGAGAGATGATTATTCTAGTGAGTGGTGGGAGTGGTGCTCTCTCTCTCTCTCTCTCTAAATAACTCACTCTCTCTCTTCTTTCTCTCTCTAACTCGTGTTTCTCTCTCTAACTCATGTTTCTCTCTCTTCATGTTCAACGACCACCAACGATAACGTGATCAGGAGGGTGGGGCGGTGGTGGGAGATTGGTTCTTGGCTGGACCCTGTTCACCACGTCAGCTGTGAACCGGTGGACCATACACCCGGTCCACATTTTGAGAAATTCTAGAATGCAACGGGTATATTAGTGACGTGGCGTAACAAACCAATCAAATTAATCCTTTTAAGAATATATGTCCCATCATGATTGTAAAAAAGTATTTTTATTATACTTTTGTTTAAAAAGAAGGAATGTGATTGGTTTGTTATTGATGACGTGGTGCAAGTGTGACAGTGTAGAATTCCTCCCACATTTTGTGTGAATCTGTCTGATCCGAAGAGGCAAATTTAGGACCATTTTTTTTTAAATCATTTTCGTAATTTGCTGATCTGAATCTGGTTGATCTCAAGATCAAACTATGTAAATATGTATGTGTAGGATACAAACCACCCACCATTCAGAAACTGATTCAGAATAAGTATAAAGTTTCTTTTTAGATAAAATTAGATCAAAACCATTTCACATACTCTAAAGTTATAATTTCTTCTTCTTTTTTTTTGCGAGAGATAGATAGCATGCTACCCGCTTCGTTTATTTCATTT
Source organism: Ananas comosus (assembly GCF_001540865.1). Taxonomy (NCBI): domain Eukaryota; kingdom Viridiplantae; phylum Streptophyta; class Magnoliopsida; order Poales; family Bromeliaceae; genus Ananas; species Ananas comosus. The sequence goes on along the minus strand of NC_033632.1, from coordinate 11,622,807 downwards.
AGAAATAAACTTAGCTGAAAATATGAATCAACTAGGATTCGAACTCGCGACCTCAGGTATCAACTACCAAATTGTTCGCTACTTGCGACAGGGACAGTCAATAATTATAGTTGAATCACATGTTTAGATGTTCATGTATCTGTTTCTAAAAAATTATAACTTGAGAACGTAAAGTCAAAACTTTTAAAATTCAGATACCAATTTCAAAACGCACTATATGTCACATATCAGGTTAGGTCCCATGTACCATAAATCATAATATATTATGGAATAGATTTTTCATTTTTGCTAATCAATGTAGCTACAGTGTGTAGTATTTATACATTGGGCTTTAAAAAATATATAAAAAAAGAAAAATGAAATAAAATGTGACCGTTGGATTCTTTCCCATTTGAATTTGAATTCAAATTGTAAGGGGCCCCTAACAAAATGCAACAACCTAACAAACCCAAACACCTGCTTACAATAAATCACCAAACAGAGTCTCAATCATATAGTTATTTACCCAAAAAAAAAAAAGAAGAAAAATTTTCTTTTTTTTCCTCTTCTTCTTCACTTTTTGTTGAGAAATCTTGCAATGTCCACAAACAAGAAGAATGAATTTTCTACCTCTTCTTTAGTAGTTTCTACCGGTTGTTCGAAGAAGATTAAATCTTATTTCTCGCGCCTTCGACCCCTCCCGCACCCGAAAACCTCTCCTTCCCCCGACCCCCCATTAAATTCGAATCCCATACCCCCGCCTCCGCCTCCGCCTTTGCCTTTCTTTAGGGATGGGGAAGCGGTCGTCGAGGAATACTGGAGAAGAGCACGGCGGTTGGAAGAAGAACTTCAGAAACTAGAGAAGTTGCTGAGCGAAGAGAGGAGGGTTACAGAATGCGATAAGAGTACGACGAAAGAGGAAAAGAAAATATCGGTTCGCGAGAGAGAGCTGACGAGACTGCCGGACGGAAGCTACGTACACGAGATCAGAAGACTGGGCCGACCATGGGGGAGGCTAGTCATGCAAGTCTCCCCACCGACCATCGCCGAGAATGCTTCGACTGCGTTCGAGGTGCCCAAAAAGTAGTCCTTGATCGCAAAAGTGTATTCGCATGTACTAATGTGAGAGTTTTACGGTTTGTTGGTTTTCGTAGGTTATTCGAGGAATGGTGTCGATGAAAATGGAGGACTTGTGCCGATGCTTGATGGAATCGATGCCGATGAGAGACATAACCGGAATTAGGGCAAGCGAGATCGCCAGCAGAACCGGTTTACCCAGTTGCGAGGACAACTACACGGAGGCAATCCTTCTAAACGCGATGGACAAAATGGAAGGGCTAGTTCTCGAGGGGCTACGGATTCAAATGAGTTCGAGTCGGTGCGAAAGCGACTTCCTCACGAGGAGATCGAAGGAGGCATCGTCGACGACGACGACAACAACGACCACCGACGAATGCGTAGTTGTTGTGGTGTTGATTCAAGTTAGGGATCCAAAAGAAGGGCATGGGGCTATTGGGGAGCTTATGATTGGATTGATTGAGGCTAAAATTTTGGATGTTGAAGGGAAAAGGTTTAGTGTAAGTGGAGTTCATGTTGCTGGATTGAGCTTCACTAGGAGGAGGATTGATGGGAGGGATTATTTGTGGAGTGCTTCTCTGCAAAGCTGCAGGGGGGAAGAGAGCAACTGCTGCTGGAAATATGTAAGGAATCCGGATAGGGTTTTCGCGCGCTAGATCAAACAAGAACAAGAAAAACTAGATGAGGTTTATTTGCTGTTTTTGCGCGCGCGCACGCGCGGAATAAGAAGAGCAAGAAGCAGTTCATCCTTAGGAGAGAGTGGGATTGTAATAAGATTTGTTGGATGTTGTTTGTGTTTCAGGTTGTGGTTGAAGTTTAACTTTGTAACTTAGATGTTACCAAAGTGCAAAATTCTCAATGTACTAATGATGAAAAGCTTGATTTAAGTTAATTCATAGTCTAAATTGTACGCAAAGATCGAGTTATTCTGTACAAAAAAGTGTTGTTTGAGTAAAGCTGTTTGAAAAAGTCCTACTTTTCTAATAAGCCCTTGCTTGCTACCGAGAGCCGTCAAAGTATATACAAAAATATACTTCTCTGTTTTTCGATGGAACCGCGGATCTTATATTTTAACCGATTCATAGCAATATATCCAATGAGATGTTATTCACGAATGTAATCCCAAACAAAACCTTAAAAACCTAAGAAAAGCTTGATGCAGGTAGAAGCAAAAAGAGTGAATGTTTGCTTGATTCAACTGAGTTTCTTTTAATCTGGAGTGTTTGGCTAAAACAAGTGTTGAATGTGTGAGAGTATCACATAGTCTGAAACCTGAAAACACAATGATGAATCCTCTTCAACAGCTGATCATCTGAAAATGGGTCCCTTATCTTCAAAATCATCAAAATCGAATCCGCCGATGGACATGTTTTTTCATTTGTAACATTTTTTTTAATTGATGATCAAGAAACAGTAGTAGAGCAAAAATCATATGATGAAAGATCATAGTTGATGCAGAGTAACACAACATAAACTGTTATAAAAATTAAGAATGCTTTTGATTCTTTTCAGGAACAAGAAACTGAGCTACACAACACAAAGGATTTCACCGAGAGGGCGATTTTGAGAACCTAATGATTCCTCTCCATTAATCTAATAAAATTCTGGAGTACTTAGAAAAGTTGCACTAGTCCTATTTGTAAACACTTACTTCATCAGCTCTACTAGGGAACTGAAGAAAAGGAAGGCCTACACTTGGAGCAAGAGTATGCACCGTCGGACGAGAATAAAGGCGAGCCGTGCATTTTCTACAATGCCTGTAAACATATGTAATGGCATGATAAGTGGAAATAGATTTAAATATAAGAAAAAAAGAGTCATAACCTGTTTCGACAAATATCCCGTTAGGTAAATATGTATAAGGAGACGCCCTCAGCTATAGACCATTTCAAAATAGACTTGTCATTGTTTGTCGGCACCCCCCAATCTTTTTTTCCTTTTCCTTTCAATTTGTGTTATTTCTACCGAATTGGTTGGGGGTTTAAGTTAAACTTAACTGTCAGTTAACTACCTAATACTAATTGTCGACAAACCCCACAATTTTGTCAAACAGAACTTGTAAAGCCACTCAAATTAATCAAATCACCATTAAACCTAACAAACTCGCCACAATTCAACATGCAAAGGAAAAAAATTAATCAAAACAAATAGAAGTTGCGGAGGATGTGCGCACATTCAGGATAATTACGGATATATATTGGGGGGTGGCACATTTCTATGGATTTGTTGGATAATATTTATGTAATATTCTAGAATAACCTAGTGTGACCAGAATAATTATAAGTTCTGACGAACGTCTTACATATTAAAATTATCCCTCTTTTGTCCCACCCAAACAAATTTACACATAATCAAATTAGTATATTAAGAAAAAAAGGCACAGATCAAACTAACGATAGCAACTCAATGAAGAAATTGTTCCAATAGAACATATCGACCTACGTTATCATGGTGTTGGAGGAATAGATCAAACTAATTGCAAACAAAATCTAGAGAAAAGAAATTACTTTTTCCCTACCTCAGTTAATGCTGAATGGATACTTTCCCTCTCGGCATCTAAATGGCCACTTAATCTCCTGCACAAAAGGAGAGAAACATAAATAGGCAAATCGAGATAAAATGAAGGGATTGAAAAAAAAAAATAAAAGAAAAAAATAAAGCACTCTGAAACTACCTTGGCTTGTCAGACTTGGCAAAATGCTTGGACATTATAGAAGCCTGCATGGTTATTTAACATATATACCAGGTTACTCTCACGAGTTCCGTATACGCTTGCACCAACTACTTTTTGTTACTAGGAAGGGATAAAAAACTTGCACTAACTACTAAACAGTAAACATTGGTTTAGACAACAAACTAAGGGTGCGTTTGGTTCGCGCTATCTTTTTAAGATTCCTAGTAATCCAATAGGAATAAAAAAATATGACGGTGTTTGACTAAACGCACTAAGTAATATAGTTGGTAATACCGGATTTACTTGGGAATGAGATGCATCCCAAAGTACTAATCTCATTCCTTTGAGGGAGAGGGTGGGTATCCTTATATTAATGGATTGGAGTAATTATAATATGTCTAATCTCTTTTTTTTTTCCCACCCACCGGCTAGTTGGTTTTTTTTTTTTTTACACTCTAACCTCATATCTCTCTCTAAACTTATCTTTTTCTCTCTAAACTTCAACCTTNCTTTTTTTTTCTCCCTACCTGCCGGCTAGTTGGTTTTATTTTTTTTTACACTCTAACCTCATATCTCTCTCTAAACTTATCTTTTTCTCTCTAAACTTCAACCTTTTTTCTCTCTCTAAATTAAGTTATTTCTCCCTATCTTTTTCTAAAATCTCAACCCTCTCATTCTCTCTAACCTCGACTCTATTTCTCTTCCTATTTCTTTAATTACGCTATCTCTTTCTAACCTATATTCTCTCTCTTTTTTCTAAAAAAGATGTTAAAATTTTTTATAGTATTATTTAAAATTAAATTAATTAATTATATATTTTTCGTAATCTTAAATAACATGACTAAATAATATGACCGTACGAACCAAACACCGAAATACTACATTCTTAGTAATAGGATGAATAGGAATAAGATTCTCGGATATCTTTTTACTCCTAGTAATCTTTTATAGTGCGAACCAAATGCGCCCTAAAGTTCATGCATCTGTATCAAAAATAGGCATCAGAACCTGCTCTTGGATAATGCTCCTAGCCTCAACAAGTTGAGCTTCAAGCTCAAGCTCCCTCTCAGTCACTTCGGAGGTCACCTCAGCTCCCTTCTGAGCATCTTGAAGTTGCACCATCCGTGCCTGTAGGACAATTTTTTTTTTTTTTTTCAAAAGAAAAGTTCTACTGTACTTTGCAACAGAAACAAACTTAACAAGTGACAATAACTGATCATCCGATTGAATGTATAAGGCCGTCGCGTATCACCTTAATAGAAGCCATCTTGGTCCGTAAACTCTCTTCTATTTGATCTCTAGCCATGTGGAAAGGTAGATCAAAGACATCCTGCAAGTAAGCCCTTATGTGAAATGAGTATAAAACTTTGGATGGAGATTAGACCAAGGATAAAAGAAGAGCTACATAAATGTAAAAAATAATCTTTTTACATGTATATTCCTCAAGAATTGCCATCCATGCCGTTCAAAATTTTTATTTTTAAAATATATAGCCTTCTGCTTAAAACAACACTTAAAAAAAAAAAATTGAGAACATAAATTCAACTTCTTTCCATAAATTCTCACTTACTGTCAAAGTATATTAACTAGTTTTGAGGAATATATATGATAATTCAGATTTTATAATGGAATGTATTTAAATATATGATTTTGCAGGGATATTTTAGTCATACCTCACTCCCCCCTCCTTTCACAAAAAATAACAAAACAAAACAAAAAACAACAGCAAAAAACACTAATCCTGCCCAAATCAGCCGCACTCCTCCCTACACCATCTTTGGCGTGCATGCTTAACAAGCACCCATACGCAACATATCAAAATTAAGGTTGTTGCCATACCGTCCTGCCACCTAGTGGGGATTGAGGTGACCCAGCATCTTGCTTTTCATTGCCAGCCAATGTTTGTTGGGACAGCCCATTTGGAGCATTTAAGAAGTCACGCATATCCATCTAAAGAGAAGCAAACTTGTAACTCACAAGAGCAAACTGCAATTTCGGTAAGTAACGAAAACAAGTACCTAAAAATTTAAAAAATATCCTGAATGATGCAGAAAGGTACTTGAACATAAGCCAACTAATTTTCTTCAGGAAAAAAAAAAAGATTTCACTACAGAATATGTCGACATGGATCACAGATTCACAGTATAACATTAAGACGCATTGACAATAGCATAATAGTAAAAAAGCAGAAGTTCTAAGGCAACGATATAGATTCACAAAGTGGTAACTTATCATATGCAAATTTTACCGAGTAGAAAATCCATTAATTGAAGGGTGGTTTTTTTTTGTTGTTGTTTTAAATCAATCATGGGCTCACTCAAACACCAGAAACTCCTCTTGTCCAAACTCTTAGAAAGTAGTTGGTATATGCTAATGCACTAAGGGGGGAATCCAATTAAGCTTTAATGAATAAAAAGGTAATAATAAGTCAAGGACTTCACTCGTTTACTTAAAAACACTCTTCATGATTCCTTTTTTTTGTGAATACTGAATATTGTAACTCATTGGGCACCAAATCCAGTATCGGCAGAATTTATAAAAGGATTTCAATTGGACCAAAATTTGCTTATTACTATTGACTCCAATAATTGTTCTTCCATCGGATGACAAATATATTTAAAACATAACGGTTTATCAAACTCATCAACCCCATAAACATGAGAGAAAAAAGATAGTGCAAATGCAAAAAAGCTATAAGATGCAGGCACTTATCAACCAAAAGCAAGCAGTAAATAGAGATACTGTAAATCTTAAAGCAAATGAAAAATAGGCTACTAGACACACCAGTCGTAAACACACATTGTACACAAGAAAAATCTTGCGGACAAGCAAATGAAAACCAAATGTAGATTCAATAATGTAAAATCCGTCAAATTTTATTATAAAAACAGATTCAAACATATATGTATGCTTTGTGCAGTAAGTCCAAAACTTGCAACTACAAGTTTCTACCTGCATAGATCGTAATAAGGCCCGCAAATCCGAGTTCTCTTGCATCAGCTCTTGTTTCTTCACTTCATATGCATCAGCCTAATGGTCCAATACAAAAAATTGTAAATTTTTGGGGAGGAAAAAAATCACATAAAGATATTCAGTGAATCGGGAAACTTGTTACAATCATTTTATAGAAGTCATTGTCTGCCTTCTTTCCATTCCATGTTCCACGTTGGCGTCCTTCTTTCTGTTAATCACATGAGAAAACATCATGTGGATGACAAAAAAAAAAAAACTTAGAAAGAATAGGAGGCAGCAAACTTAAATTTGACCAAAACTAATAGAAAATGGACAATAAGAAAGAGAAACTATCAAGGATGTGAAGCACCTGTGCACAATGACCAGAAAATTTCACCTAAAATCTACATATTGACATTGATTTAAAATTAAATTTCTTTCCGCATGCTTCAATACCTGCAATAGGTTCATTATCTCCATGCCTGACCTGGATTCCTTCTTTTTCTCCATTAACACTTGATTTAACCGCTCCTACAAACAGCAAATAGAAAAGATTGCTGTTTTGTACTTATGGGCAAATAATCTCAAATCATGTTTCACATTGTTAATAATCACAAATTCAGACATAAATTTATTAACTACATTACCTGCAACTTTATATATTCCTTCTCTTTCTTCTTCATTTCATGTATTTGTTGTGTTCTCACTTGCTTTTAAGAAAAGAGTAAGAAAAAGATAATGTAGTGAGGAGGCGCTATTTTAAAGGAAAAGATGGAAAAATAAATAACACTTATACAGTTAGAGAAGCAAAGAATATTATTAGATAGTATAAAAGAACACAAGAAGCATAACGGCAAAAACTAATTTACCTGATTACCAATAACCATCTTTTGATATTCATCCCTCTCCTGTTGTAGCTTTTCAATCTGAGCCTTCAAAGCTGCGGTATTTTTCGCCTCCTGGTCATGTGAAGCTTGATCATTGGAGCATAATGGAGATATAAAACAAAGCTTAATGCCAGTCAACACAACTGGAAAAAATGTCAAACAAACCGTTCGGGTTAATGTGGCCAGCTCTCGATCTTTGGCAGCTAACTGTGCCTCGAGCCTTTCAATCTTGGCCTCTAACCTTGATATATCAGACTGCAACCTGAAGAAATTGGATAGCCAGGTCATCACAAAGGCATTTCAGCATATGAAAGAGAACACAAAACTTCTAATAAACTATGCATATCAAAATAGAAAGCTCCCAATGAATGACATCATATGCCTCTAGTGAGATGACAGATAAAATTAAGACCATTGCAGATTAAGACCCGCTGCAGCGAAATTGCATAAAACAATCAAGTGACCCAAATGTGATCCAATTTTTGATTTCTCTAAACCACGTCATCATTCATGTACTACCAACCCCTACCCAAATAATAAACAAATGGGTGCTAAAAGAAAAGGATTACAGTTGTAAGCCAGAAAACCATTCAATGCAAATTTCCAAATTCACAATAAAAAGGCATACCAATTTAAATGCAATTGCATAACTAAATATATCAGTATGAAAGATTAAGAAGAAAGAAAAGAGGCATACCAATTTAAATGCAAATACATAGCTAAACATATCAGTTTAAAAGATTAAGAATAAGAAATAAAAGACCAATTAGCAACATATGATCTCACCTTTGCCTCTGTTCATTGGAGGACTCCCTAAACTCAATATCTCGCTGCCGCTGCTGGAGCAGCGAATATATGCAGTTGCATGTCCTCGCAACAGAAACCTACCGCCAACATTAGCAAAACAAGAATGGAAAGATCAAATACGGCACTCGAAGGCTTGCAAAAACCCGGAAAAAAGGAGGCTTAATTACACTCCACTAGACTGAACTTTAACTCTTTAAGCTGGTTTCCACTTTCTACACTCCTCTTTTAGCCAACCTCTCCATGGGACTCCAAGCTCTACAACAATCCATACAATCCATACACTATACTAACAGATTATAGTCAATGTCAGATCTGATTAATGGTAATTTTGACTTTCCATCTAATATTTCTCAACAAATACATCAATTCTCAGTCATTTCTCGGCAAAGGAGGCAAGAAAATTATTGATTTGAGTTGGAACTATGGAATGCCAAATACAGTCACTCTTAGCGGCATATACACAAAAGAATTTTACTCACAGAGAAAGCAATGGATTTTGTACTATCTACGCTCACTCCTGCGACTGCTTCTCTCCATTATTTTCCAACTAAAATAAACCCTAAGACCGTTATTCATCAAATCAAATAAACCCTAAGACCTTTATTCATCAAACAAGTTATATGTCTCTGAATGGGAATTGAGTAAACCATAACTAACAGAAATACTCGGTCCCACTTAAAATTCTTTTGTCTGTAGAAGATGCCCCGGTATTTGAAGTTCAATGGAGAGTTTGACCACAGAAAAAAAAAAAAAAAAAAAAAAAAAAAACTCAAGAAAAAAAAGAAAGCAGCCTCACACCTACGCTAACTTGAGATCACCAACTGAACTTTAAAAATAACATAAAATCATCGGAAAAATCTAATTTTGGTGCACAAAACCACTATAAAGGTGGTCTTTTTTAATGTTAGTATTTAATTCAGGTGGTTTTTGGGTCATTTTCCAAATTTGAATGGCGATCCCAAATGGCACAGGATAAAGTCCGGAGCTTTTTTTCCCTCCAAGAAATTGCAATATCAAAAGCAAAAAAAACCCTCAGAATTCAGTATGGTAACATGTAATTAAGCCCAAAAAATAAGGAGAAAAAAAAAGAAAAAAGAACTCAGCGAGCGCACTCACGGGATCATTGGCGAAGAGATCGAGCGACGCAGGAAATCCAAAGGTCACAAGCGTCTGGTTGAGGTACTTGGCACAGTGCTCCAAGTTCCCCACATCCGCGAACGAGTGCTCCCTGCAATTCCAACTCAGATCAAAAACCCTAGAAATCGCAAACACAAGTAGTAGGCGAAACATAGATCGAAATGGGTAAAGAGGTAGAGAGAGGGATCGAGAGACGGATCACGCACCCGATACCGATCGGCGCGGCTCCTCCGGGAGCCTGCATTGCGGTAAAAAAAAGCGAATCAGATGCGGAAATCGAACAGAGAACGAGGTTAAAAAGGGATGAGAGAGAGAGAGAGAGAGAGAGAGAGAGAGAGAGAGAGAGAGAGCTAGGGTTTCGTAGGAGTACCTTGAGATCGAACTCGGCGTGAGCCATGGCGATGTTCAGAGAGCGAGGGTTTGGGATTTTGAAGACGACGACGACGCCGATGCTCTTTTGGAAGGTGTAAATATACCATTACCCCCCTCAACTATAGACGTTTTGAACAGGACCCTCAGGTTAGTAACTTTTTAATTAATACTTTTAAAATTTTCCAACTTTTATTTAAATTATATTTAGCGACCTTATGATTTTCAGCTGTTGATATTATTGAATTACTGATGAATTAGATTAAAAGTTAATTAATTTTTAAAAAAATTAAAAGATGTTAGTTAGTATAATAAAGCGATAAGGGGCCAATTTTAGGAGAGGGTGTAGTTGAGGGGGCCACCATACATTTTTCCCCGCTCGGAAATTTTTGAAATGGGGGCGAGAGGAAACGGGAAGTGGAGCGATGAGTGGTTATACGGGTGTCCGCATATAAAGTTTGTGCGGAAACACATTTATGGGCCCATAATGGGCTTCGTAGGTAAATGGGCTATGCGGTATACAATTCTTTGTGCGATCCCATGCGGAGCCCTAAAAGTCAATAATATTATTTTGGAGGGGGTTTTATGCAAAACTGTTCCTAAATATAATGCCCAAGATTATGGGAAATCGCACGTAAAAACTTTATTTTAATCGACACGAATCATTGGCTCTCGTATGTGCCACGTGTCACAAGGTAGGACCCACCACTGTCCTTTTGGTTTTTTTGCTTTTGGTGGATCACTACATCTTGGAAATTTCCACTGCCACGTGGCACAATAGCGACCACAAATCCCCAGGAGGGGCCTATCAAATCTGAATCGAAACCAACAAATTTTAAAAATTCAAATTTAAACACAATCAAAATTTTAAAATTTAAATTCAAATTCAAAATTATTATTTTTATTTATATTTTTAAAAAATATAAAATATTAAATCTAAATTTTTAAAATTTAATATTAAATATATATATATATATATATATATTTATATATATATTAATTATATAATGTAAAATTATTTCGGGTTTGGTTCGGGTTCCAATTTGACTTGAATCGGGTGCAGTTAAAATTTATATCCGAATCTAAATTTGTCAGATTTACATTCTTTGATATCCATAATCGTAACTATATCTGTTGAACATCTGATAAATCCGCTTCATTCGGATTCGATTCGGACAAAATTTGGAATGTCCCTACTTACCCATTGACATCCCTAATAGAAACTGCATGCATAATTAAATACAGTGTTTAATTTAATATAATTAAATTTAAAGATTAGAAACAAAATTATGCAATAAAGCTTAATTTGGCCATAGTTTTAACTTCAACAGACAATAATTAAACAAATGTAAATCTAACTATCTAAATTTTTTTTAGCAAAAAGATATATTATCTCACATATAAATTAGTAAAATTTATAAATATAATTTTTCAACTGCATACAGTCAAACAAATTATTTATATTTACAATACATCTTCTATTATATCAAACCAAACAAGATAAATGCAGTTATATTGTTGCACTTTTTCACAGTATTAATAATTTCTTCTGATCAGACAACCCTCATTAGTCGTTCAGCTTTAATTACATAGTGCATGCAATTATAAATACAACAATTATAACTATACGTATTTTATCTGAATGGATAGATAATATAAAGCACCATACTTATAAATTGGATACAGTTTAAAACACAGATATAGCTGCATTCATCGAAATTCAAATTCAAGTTCATATTTTCAAAAATGCAAGTTTCTATTGAATTCAGATTTGATTGGGTTTAATGTTGAATATGGTGTTGAGAAGAGGAATTTTTAAAAAAATATATAATAAAGATTTGTACATTTATAAGCACAAATGGGGCTTAATTTGATTGGAAAGGGAAAAAATTGGAAGCATATTTTTGGTACCCACTAATATGGTAATATCCTCTGATATGCACTTAAATGTGGTGAACATTTACTAAGGGTAAAAAGGTAATTTTATATAATTTAGCGTATTTATTTGACTATTCTATATTATATATATATAAAAAAATTATACAATGTGAATTGAAAGGGCTTTATTTGATTTGATATGATTTATTCTATCAAAATTAATAAATATTTAGATTACTGGCCGCTAGCTGTAACAAATACGAGGATAAAAAAAACCTAATAATAGAAAAGGAAAGAAAAAATTAGGAACCAAATTTTTTTTTTAAAAAAAAGAGAGAAAATAATAAATTGCACTGTGATTTTTCAAACTTAAAAGACAAATGACACTTTAGTGCTCAAACTTTTTAAGTTTATACAATAAAATTTTACAGTCTAATTTAATTCACTAGATAATAATATTTGTTAGGAAAAACTTCAAAAACCTCCCCTGTGGTTTCATGCATTCTCACTTTAGTATCCTGTGATTTAAAACGTATCAATTTGCCCTCCTGTGGTTTCGTTTTTATCTTTTCAGAAGTTTTTTCGTTAATATTTCGTTAAATTATATACAAAAAACTTCAGATAACCATCTATGTTTATCGAATATTCACTTTAGTATCCTTTAATTTTAATTTTGTCACTGATTTAAGAAAAAAAATAATAAAATTGATAACAAAAAGAGAAAAATGAAACCACATGGGGGCAAATTGATACGTTTTAAACCACAAGGTATGAAAGTGAGAATGCATGAAACCACAGGGGGGGTTTTTGAAGTTTTCCCTATTTGTTAATATGGTAATAATATGACATTGCAGTAATTATCATATTATTAGTTTACGTATTATTGTTTAGTGGTTTTTTGTTTCATCAAAAATAAAGTTCGGATCGAGAAGACAAGTCGGAAAATGTTGGTTTTTTATTTTTTGAGCAATGCTACTGAAACGCTGCTAATAGAATGTAAATATTCTTTTTTTTTTTATTCAAATATCATCATTCTCTACTTATCGCAAGCATTAAATTTTATTATTTTTTTTAAAAAAAACCATTTTACTTTTTTTGAATCCTAAAATATGCGTAAAATCTACACTTTTTCTGATGTATTAGTATATTTCATTTATTTTTTGCATGTGTAGATAGTTCTAGAAAAAAAAAACATTCCTAATGAAGTCTTATTGGGAGGACAAAAATTTTATGGATATAATCCTCAGACAAATTTATTTGCAAGCACCCGTTCCAACAGTCCAGTAAAATATTTTTTAATTTAATTTTAAGTCAATAAAAATAATATTTTTACTGATTGGGATAGGTGCGCTCAATTCTCAAATAAATTTATTTGGGGACTATGTCGGTAAAATTTTTGTCCTTATGTTTTGAGAACAGGACTCATTTTATTGATACGTGTTATTTTTATCTCTATTTAAAATTTAAAATTATTTAAAAAATTTTAATATTAAATAAAATATTTAATACATGTTAAATTGATAAAAACTAAACCGTTAGTCAAATCAAGCTCACCAATCAAAGTTTTATCGGATATTTTTTGGACCGACCACTCCACTATACTCTTGCTTTTTCTCTCTCTCTCTCTAAAACGCATACACGCTCTTTCTCTCTCATCTCTCTCCCTCTCCTTCTCTCTCTAACTCTCACGAGTCTCTTTCTCTCTCTCTCTCTTCCCTCTACGTCCCTATATATATATATCCCTCGCGTAGCCGCAATTCACCACCACGAAAAAAGGGGAAAAAAGAAACCTCTAGAACAAGCGCGAGAGAGATCGAGAGATCGAGAGAGAGAGAGTGGTGGCGAAGTAGAAGAGATCGAGGGAGAGGGAGAGGAGAGGAGAGATCGAAGCGAGGAAGAAGAAGAAGAAGAGGGGGAGAGAGAGAGAGAGAGAGAGAGAGAGAGAGAGAGCCGAGCACGGGAGAGAGGAGGAGGAGGAGGAGGAGGAGGAACAGGCAGAGAAAACGAAGAAGAGAGAGGGGGGGGGGGGGGGGGGGGGGGGAGAGGGGGGTGTTTGAAGCGAGGAAGAGACGAGGACGAGGGGCGAGGAGCGACGAAGAGATTGAGATAGGAATCAGCGGGATCGGTGCCTTGATCGAATCCACCGCGGCGATCGGGGACGATGGCCAATCGGAGACGCGAACCCTCCTCGCCCTCTGGACTACTCGCGCGCGGCGGCGGCGGCGATCGCCGGGAGCCGGAGCTCCTGGCGATCCTGACCACCGCTTTCGCGCGCGCTCGTCGGCTGCGCCGTGCTCCTCCGTGGCGCGTGCGGAGCGGCGGCGGCGCCCGCCCGAAAGGCGCGCGCGCCGCCGCGCGCGGCGCACTGGCGGCGAGGGCGGAGACGGAGGCGGAGGCGGACGACGGGAGGAAGAAGGTCACCGTGTTCTTCGGCACGCAAACGGGGACGGCGGAGGGATTCGCCAAGGTTAGGGCTCCATCTCGGATGATACGATATTACGATTCCTTAATTCCTTTCCATATGCAGTTTTAATTCTAACTTGTTTTTAATTGCTATTTCCTACTTTTTGGGTTTTTTTTTTTTTTTAGGCACTAGCTGAGGAGGCTAAAGCGAGATATGATAAAGCCACTTTTAAAGTGGTTGATCTGGTAACACTTTGTCTCTCCCTTCTTTTCTTTAGTATATATGACGTTTGTTTTTGTACGAATTATGCTGTTTTATATATTGCAATGAGTAAGATTACGATATATTTTTTGCAGCCTTAATAGAAAAAAAATGGAGAAGCATATTTTTATATATTTTCGTCTCAACTGCATTATGTGTAGTAGCATTAGATGCGTCTTAATACTGACCTGGGGCGCTAAGATGACTTAAAATTTTGAAACCCCTTAACTATAGCCTCTTGGACATTTTGAAATCGTGGAATCGACTTTATTAGGATATTTTATAGTTTATCCCTTATTGACATCCATCAACTTTTGATTCTTTTGATTTTGAGTTAATTGAATTTGGGATTCTTTATAATCGCTCTTTCACTCATCGGCTGCTAATGTTTAAAGAAATCTGCAGTTCCAGCAGCTGAAAAAGTGTCAGAAACAGTAATATTAACAAAATTTACTGCTAAATTTCAACAAAATATCAAATTTGAGGGATTGTTGTACTTCAACACTGCCTATCGGTTAGGGGATTGTTGTACATTTTTATCTTGAATTTCTTAGTTGGTGTTTTACTCACAGTGGTAATGTGCATATATTCCAATAAATAGGATGATTATGCTGCTGATGATGAGGAATACGAGGACAAGCTTAAGAAAGAGAGCTCCGCTATATTCTTCATGGCAACGTAAATTCCGACCTTTTAACTGAGAAGTACTGAACTTTTTCATTTGTGCAAAAACTAAACGGAGTTTCTATTTTTTGTATCTGAATTGTAGCTACGGAGATGGTGAGCCAACCGATAATGCAGCAAGGTTTTATAAATGGTTTACAGAGGTAAGAATGATACGAATTACCAGTATGGAATCTCTTGTTTTATTTTGTTTTTACTTTTGTTGGTCGATGAATTTTTTTTTTTTCATTTGTCGCTTAAATTACAGGGAAATGAGAGGGGGGATTGGTTGAAAAATCTTCAATATGCCGTGTTTGGTCTAGGCAACAAGCAATATGAGCATTTCAACAAGGTTGGTTTTGCATTGAACTTCAATTCTCAAGTTTAATTAGCCGCTAGGATCCTATGCTAATACTTTGTTTATATAACTTACTGCTTTATACTGAAGGTCGCTAAGGTGGTCGATGAGCTCCTCGCTGAACAGGGTAGATTCTTATAACTAGCATAACAATACTGTTCTCTACTGTTCCTAGATTTTGTGCTATTTGTAAATTTTCTTTGTGTATCATTTCCTCATTTATGTGGCTGCATACGCTAGAGTTAGATTCAACTTTTTCAATTTTCGTAGGTGGGAAGCGCCTTGTTCCTGTGGGTCTTGGAGACGATGATCAATGCATTGAGGATGACGTCACTGCATGGTATGAAGTGTTTCATGTTGGTGAAAAAAATCAGGTTTTTTCAAATTCTGATACACCATTTCTTTTCTTTCAAGGATTCAGACACTAATATTTTCTGTGAATTTTTGTTTCTTTTTTTGTTTTTCTCAGGAAAGAGCTTCTATGGCCAGAGTTAGATAAGTTATTGCGTGACGAAGATGATACTTCAGGCACATCTACTCCTTACGCTGCTGCTATTCCTGAATATAGGGTTGTATTTATCAACCGTGAAGATGGCGAATATTTGGAGAAGAGTTGGAGCCTTGCAAATGGCCATGCTGTTTATGATATCCAGCACCCATGCAGGTTTTAAAGAAAATTCCAGTGATCTGGCCAGGGTCATGGGACATGTAATAACTAAACCAACATGTTCTTTTCTTTTCAGGGCTAATGTGGCTGTGCGGCGGGAGCTGCATACGCCAGCTTCTGACCGGTCATGCATTCATTTGGAGTTTGATATTGCTGGCACTGGTCTCACGTAAGTCTATATACTTGAATTTTCTTTTAGAAGTGCATTGCCAACCAAATGTTTACCGGACTAACACATTCCATTGGTCTTTTTTTTTATGCTGCTTATGTCTTGTTAGCTTGATTTCTTTTATTTTTATTTGTTACGCTACGGCCCAGGCATGGGTTTATGGGCAATAAAAAAAAAGATAAAAACTTTTTCGAACTTGATAAATATCCTCACTATGCATTTATTCTGTGTTAAAGATTTTAATTTGCTCTTTCTAGTTGGAAAAAATGTTTGAAATTAGATGGATCCGTTCTACCAATGTTCAGAGGATCTTGCAATCACAAAAAACAGTGGAATTTTTGCTAACAAAATTATCTCTTTTTATCTGAATAAGGTTGATACCATCTATTAAATGTAGATCTTGTTAAAAACTTAAGCAAGCATATTTTGAAACATTTTTATTGCCTGCTGAATTTTAAAACCAGATGATAGTAATGGAGATCGATTGCACTTTCTCAATTAGATGATAACCTATTTGCTGTACCTCTTGTTAGGTATGAGACAGGAGACCATGTCAGTGTCTATGCAGAAAATGCTGTTGAGACCGTGGAGGAGGCAGAAAGGCTCTTAGGTTATTCCCCAGACACATTTTTCTCAATTCACGCCGATAAAGAGGATGGCATGCCACTCAGTGGTGGTTCTTTGGCACTACCTTTCCCATCTCCTTGCACCTTAAGAACCGCACTTACACGATATGCTGATCTTCTGAATTCACCCAAGAAGGTGAGCTTTTGGTTTTAGTTCCCAATATCCTCAATCTCCTGCATATAAGCTTTTCTTCGTCTTTTTGGTAGAGAAATTTAAGTATATACCCTTACGAGAATATCTATTTGCTCATAAATTATTGTGAAATCTGAATGTTCACATATTGCCTTTTCAAACTGAGGCCTTATCTGGTACTTATTGTCTTTTCTTTTTTGCCCTTTTAAACTCAAATCCTATGCAATTGATATGCGCTGGCGGTTGGAGTTCACCGTTTTGTAATTATTGTTTAACTATTAAACTCATCCCATGTTACTGATATAACACTTAAAGAGTAGAAAGTCAGTGGTAAATTTGTGTTTTGTTGCCAAATCAAACCCCAAGATATATGTATTTCAGACAATCCACCATATGCCGGCTCATCCACTCACATAACATTTGAGTTGAAAAAATTAGAAAGGGTTCCAAACGAATCCAAAGTTTCTTACAGATCTGTGCCATTGTACCTGAGATGTCTCTCATTAAAAAAATCTTTTCTTATATGAAACCAATATCCCTCATGGGTTGGATGACTTCCCGGTTTCAGATAGGGGTATCTTTTCAAGAATCAGCAGTTTTTAGTGCCATATACAGAAATCCAATTTTTACTAGCGAATAGATGATTTCGCAGGGTTATATGTGTCAAAACTCCTATTTTCTTTCTCTTTTTTTTTCTTCTTTTTCTTTTCCTGTTTGTTAACTCCACTGATGTATATTTCTGAACTGATTCTCTACAGAGTGCTTTAATTGCATTGGCTGCTCATGCATCCGATCCCAGCGAGGCCGAGCGGTTAAGATTTTTGGCTTCTCCTGCAGGAAAGGTTGTTCCTTCTTTTGTTGATCCATAACTACGTTACGGCAAAATTTTCAATTTTTACCCACAAATTTCTATATTTTTATCGTGCAGGACGAATACTCTCAATGGGTAGTAGCAAGTCAGAGGAGCCTTTTGGAAGTTATGGCGGAGTTCCCTTCAGCCAAGCCTCCACTCGGAGTATTTTTCGCAGCAGTCGCGCCTCGCTTGCAACCCAGATACTATTCAATATCTTCTTCGCCAAAGTAATTATCACTTGACCTTGAGCTTAACTCCTTTGGATTGATAACTTTTGCAGTTAAGGACTTCTATCTCTTTATATGCAGAATGGCGCCTACGAGAATTCACGTTACTTGCGCATTGGTGTATGGGCCGACACCGACAGGAAGGATTCACAAAGGAGTCTGCTCTACTTGGATGAAGGTGAGACTGAATTCTTCATGTTCGTTTGCAAATTATTTACATAGCGCTCTTTTCGCTTAGGTATCTATGCAACACTTCATTTCCATAAGGTTTAAACCTCTTGTGATATTTACTTAGGTTTCAATTACATCTATTTATGTAATTGTTAAATATTGATGTTACTCTTTACGATAGTTGCGATGTTATCTAGGGTTCAATCTCTTTGTAACACGCATATTTATGCTATTTTGCAGCATGCTGTTCCATTGGAAGCGAGCCGAGAGTGTAGCTGGGCTCCTATTTTCGTGAGAACCTCTAATTTTAAACTTCCTTCGGATCCCTCGGTGCCAATCATAATGATTGGGCCGGGGACAGGTCTGGCTCCTTTCAGGGGCTTCTTACAGGTTAGCTATTTAGATATATGGCAATGCTTGTCTCTATATACGAACAAATCATTGTTTGTTTTCGCCGAATGGTTTTCGTGAAATATCCATTGCACTCGGTATTCTCAGGAAAGATTTGCACTGAAAGAGTCTGGAGCCGAGCTAGGCTGTGCGGTTCTCTTCTTTGGATGCAGAAACAGAAAGATGGTATACCGATAATACTATTTAGTCCATTACGCAACCCGCGCTGTGTGATGATGTGATTTGAATGTTTCGTAGGACTTCATCTACGAGGACGAGTTGAAGAATTTTGTTGAAACTGGGGCGCTCTCCGAGCTAGTTCTCGCCTTCTCTCGAGAGGGACCCAGCAAGGAATATGTGCAGCATAAAATGGTCGAGAAGGTGAATATAACTCTTTACGTCTCTCATTTTAGATCTACCATCGAAGCTCATTCCATGTTCCAAAAACAATGGGAGGTGCAAATCACACGCCAAAACGAGGACTTAGTTTGCGGTTCTAACGGCACGGCTTCACTGTTTCGCAGGCCTCCGACATCTGGAACGTTATAAACCAGGGCGGCTACATTTACGTGTGCGGCGATGCTAAGGGCATGGCCAGAGATGTGCACAGGGTTCTCCATACTATTATTCAAGACCAGGTACGCTCCGAATATCGAGAATTGCATTAGAAGTCTCTGTTTGGTGATTTCAAGTACTTTGCTTGTAAAAAAAAAAAAAAAAAAAAAAAAAAACCCGCCAAATGTAGCAAAACCATTTATTGATATTGTAATTGCCGCATCGCCCTTAATCGAAAGACTACTACATTTTATGCTATGGACATGCGAGCAAAGTGATAAGGGGGCATGGATAGTACGCGAACCGACGATATATGGATCTCAATGTTGTATTGCCGGAAAAGCCCATATTACGATAATATTATGTTTTTGAGTTCTTGTTCTTATTTTGGAAATCCTTTTCCTACACAGGGATCATTGGATAGCTCCAAGACAGAGAGTATGGTAAAAAGCTTGCAAATGGAAGGGAGATACCAGAGGGATGTGTGGTAAGCTTTGCCCTTCCGGTAGCGGCGGAACACTAAACACCAAGAAAAAAGAAAAAAAGGTTGGTTTCTTCTTTCTCCCTAAATTTATTTAGGATTTCTCATGTGTTATATGTTTATATTCTTATATATTTATCATCATATGATATGATGCGATAAGTGAGGTTGATGGGGGACCCAAAAAGAAAAAAAAGAGAAAAGGTGTAATCTTTTGTAGGTAGTTGGGAAGTAAAAAAATAGCATTGTTATTAGATTGGTAAAAGATGAATTAATAGTGTTGAGCATCTCTTTATGGGGAACAAATTATGATGTGTATAAATGGGACTGCATCTCCTTTTGGGCAAGAAACTTTTCGCGGCCACAGTTATTCTACATAAGATTTAAAACATTCGATCAAATGTCTCCGCATTGCATACATACGAGGATGAAAAGAATTTTTCAAAAAAGCATTATATTATTGTAACTATCATATTGTATCTGTTAGGATTTTCCTTCAAGAACTTAAATATGGTTTGGTTGGATTGAGACATATTTTGTGTTGTAACTACCTAGAGGACTACAGAGTAGCGCCATTTCTATTTTTATGATGATGGTAAAAATATTTCAGTAGTTACTGCATTTTCGCGGTTTTTGTAATTATAAACAAATATTTCAATACGCTGCAATTACGTCCATAACCATCTTGAATAACTGTGCAGTGCTGCTTGCTAAAGAAAAATGCAGAATTATACCAAAGTGTTAAGAGTTAAAATATCACCTTTGCCAGGTAAAATTATAGATTCATAAAATAGACCTAAAGTTTCGTAGAGAACGCATTTCCGAACTAGCCTTTCAAAAACCCTAACATTCTCAAAGCACTCAAACTAATCGGGTAATCAGGTAGTTCATCCTAAATCTGTTGACCTCTGATGCAGTGTTGTCGCTGCATTTCGAAGGATCTTTATTTTTCCCTTCTCCTTAGCAGTGCCACACGACACAACTACAATTCACGCAACTTTACCATCATCTTATACACAGGTGTTTTCGAAATGATTGCTGGTGTTTCACATTCCTCTCCGACATATGAAATATGAGGGGCTCAAACCATCAAATATACTAAAACTAGAAGAAAATTTGACAATTCGAGCACGCTGATGCAACAAACGAAGTTTAGCGACCGCACAATAATCAGGAACATTACAGACCGTATAACTCCCCAGCTGAAAGTTATGGCAAATGAGTACCTGCTCGACGAAAAGGAGTGTGTGTCTCGATCAAGGAGGCCGACCTGAGGCAGTCGCAGGAAGTAATCGTCATGTGGGGATTGGATCTCTTAAAACATAGAGCTCTTGAATTCTAACTCTTAACATACAAAGTTTATGTAAAAAGTATGCTGAACTAGATCAAGCTATTACTAGTCATATAAAGAAGATTTCAGTAGTGAGAACGGAAATTGATGCTGTTTCGCCTTTAACACATCTAAGAAGCCTCATTCGGCATCTTCTATTTCTTCGTCCTCCGGTACGCCACGAAGGTATAGAACGTTGTTACACCTGCAGCGGGTTGAAAAAGGATTTAGAAACACAAACACAATAAAGCTGGAAATATGATCACTTTAACTTACTGAATTTTAATTCTTTTGACAAAGAAGTCGGAGTAGTCGCAAGTTTGGCATTCGGCTTAAACATGACAAGATTGAAAATGTTGGTGTTCGGTAAAATCAATAGATCTCAAAAAAAGAAAAAAAAAAGAAGCAGTAGTTCAAAGAATGAAATATAAATATATATTTTGAACGAAATATAAATATATATTAGTTAAAAAGAATACTGAAGTGCAAAATTCTTAACGAAATCATTTTTCCTTCTTTCATCAATTTTAAGGTAACAAAGCTACAAATTAATACATAAACTAGCCGATGAATCTATAGGTTATCTGTTAGTCTCCTATTAATCTTTGGTGAATATTCATACAAAAGTGGTGACTAATTTGGATAAATATCAGGACAACCATAAATTTGTGAATTATTTGTAAACTCTTGGGAAGTCTGAGAATATTACAACTATGGTTAGAAGCAACTGCGGTTACCTTATCAGTATCTCCCCGAGATTTCCTGAGAACTGGCCATCAATATACTCCTCTGTATTGGCAAGCTGCATAATTTACACCAAAAAAACACATTAATTGCCAATTTTGTCCTGAAGTTTGACCTAGTTTTCAGTTATATCTTCAAATTTTCATTTTTTTTAAAATTTAGTCTATGATGTTCGCTCTGCAAATCAATTAAGTTCTTTTGTTGGCCCATTATTTGAAAAAGGATGCTACATCAGCATTACTTCTAAAGCTCATTGACACAGCAGATATTTGAGATTTTAATTTTAACGCATGTTACTGCAGTGTTTCTTTCTGATGAAGTTCCTGGTTCCACGGAACAACATTCAGGGATATAGTCATTAATATTAAAACTTTGGGGAGGAAATTGAAATCAGAATCAAACTTCAAGTACTAAATTTATAATTAACCCAAAAAATAATGTTGGCAGTGATACCTGTAGGTTCATATACGAATCCACCGAAACGAGATAACCTGGAAAAAAACAAGCGCAGAGAAAGAAAAAGGACAAAAGAAAAACAGTTTGCATCATTTCTGTACATTTGAACAAACACAATTTATTGGCAACTGTAATGTAAGGAGGAACAAACGGGTTAAAAAATCACCTTTATATTCCATGCCCCACTTGAGCTTCACAATCACAGGCTTGCCGGTCAGATTGTTTAAGAAAGGCTTCGGATTAACTGGCACGGCCTAAACAATAATGACAAGGAGGAGGCACAAACAAAGAAATATTAGAAAGTAACATAAACAAGTGTATCTAACAAAGAAAGAAACTACCACTCAGAAAAAAAGAAAGTTGTAGAATGTTAAAAATTTTATAGCGAGCAGTCAGATATAGTACTCCACATTGCGATTAGAGATATCCAATCAATATGATAAAAAAGAAAAAAAACTGGAAATCTGTGTGGAGCATAAGGGCAGGGCAATAGGAAATGATTACAATGAATCTGAGAGAAGAACAAAACTTGATTTAGGTGATACGAGACAATAAAAAATGGTCGATAATAAGTATGATTCAAGCTCTAAGAAAATAATCCTTGTAGCATCCCTATATTGTGATTAGTCCTTGAACTTATATTTAAGCTCTCGTCTCCAGGCTTTCTCATACATTGCAATTTAGTCCCTCAATGTTAAAGACAATCTAACATTTTCTTGTAAAATAACTATTTAAACTCTTCAATAAATTTTTGTGTTCCATCAGCTAACGAAGTGTTCAGAATAGTCAAACTTAATATAATCATTCAGGATTCAGCAAGACCCCCCAAAATAATGGAGTGAATTTACTTAAATCAGAAGAACTAAAAGTCTCGAGTTCGGGGTCGGTGCACATTTTCATCTAACGGGGCGTTTGGATTGATGTAATTGCAATGCGGCCGTAAATCAAATTTATAAAGAGCAGAAACATAGTTCAATCATCATGATTGACTAAGCCAAGGAGATCTACCGGCAAGCCACAAATTCAATCTCTAGAAAACAATTTTCCCTCAAAATTGTCCAAAGACATTTTTTGGGGAAAAATCCAGTATGTGCTCTAACATGATTGACAGCAGGACCAAAATTATTGTTCTTACTGAACTTGATTTACAGCAAAATTATACTTACGTCACTCCAAATACCCCGTCAATGAATATAATCTCAAGATAACATTTTCTTATCTATTCCGAAACCAACAACACAAGGTAAATAAAAGCTACACCACTGTAAAGAGCAAACCCCATTAGCCAAATTCACTACATAAAATTAAAGGAAGCATAAAAAAAACTACTCTTTGGGGTTAAAAACCTAAATCAATGTCACCGATATTACATTAACATGTTGAAATCCTTCAGAAGCGCCAAAATGCAAATGACCTAGGCCTAGGGTTTCGAAACTCAAAGAACCAGGCGAAAAGCAAAAACAGAAATAAAAATTAGGGTTACCCACTTGCACAATCTTAATGTATGCATTATAAAAACTCCCCTTCCGCCAAAACCCTAAAATCGATGTTCCCCAATAAAACAACTAAATTAAACTCTCGAAATCCTCCAAAAGTAACCACACACAAACGCCCGACACCTAGGCTTTTCGAAAATCGCAATCGGTTCCCAAACAAGCTAGGGTTTGTACACAGCTATAGAGAGAGAGAGAGATCTAACCGCCATTGGACTACACTAAAAGCTCGAAATCCTCCAAATAAACGACACGGAAACGCCCAAGACCTAGGGTTTCTACACTACGAAGAATCGAGGAAACAAAACACCTAGGCTTTACGAAACTGGAATCGGGTTCCTCCTCTTCGGGGACCAAACGAGCTAGGGTTTCGTACAAAGCTACAGAGAGAGAGAGAGAGATCTCACCGCCATTAGCGAGGGGGGGCGAAAATGGAGCTTCGATGGTTCGAGGGTTTCGCGAGGGGTGGGGTTGGGAGTGTCGACTCCGAGGGGTTTCGTAGGGTTTTTTATATCTTTTTTAAGAGCAAGGACCAATGGTGTGTGTATATATATATATATATATATTCCTGGACCGGGTCTACCACGTCACTGCATCAATGGACCGTACAGTTGGTTATATTATGTATTTTATTATTATTTTTTTAACCCCTCGCACTCTGGAATAGAGGGATAAGTGAAAACCGAAAAATATGTATAAAAAAATAAGGGTAATTTATATACTCTAAAAAAAAATATATTTTTTTATTATTAAATATTTTTTTATGTTTCAAGATTTTTTTAAATATATTTCTAGAGTTAAATTTAATCATTATTTTTATAAAATTACTATTTTATTCTTTTAAATATATCCCTTATATCGTAACAAATTTTAAATCAGAAACGAAGAGAAGTATTTATTTTTGACTTTTTTTTCTTTTCAATATACTCTTTTACCATTATTATTTTTTTATTTGTCCTTAAGTTAACAACAAAAGAAATGTTTTGATTTCTATTTACTGGGTTTAATATGAGATGATTAATGGGTAATAATAGCGAGAGTATTTTTTGTATAACGAAAGAGGTATATTTGAAACAAAAAAAATAAAGAATAAATAAGATATTTCATAAGTATTAAGAGGTAAATATGCAATTATTCAAAAAGATAATTCGTTCCGATCCGTCAAGAAAATTAAGCAGCGGGCGAGAAATCCTTTTTTTTCTTTAGTCAGTCCTGATCCGCGAAACTCTTTCTTTCTTTAGTCTGTCTTGATCCGTTAAAAACTCTCGTCCACCTGATTTGCTCCGAATGGACCGATAAATAAGAGCCAAAAATAGAATAAAAATTAACTTATCCCGAATCTGCCACGAGCGACAACTTCTCCGCACATGCTCAACTCTCAGTTTCTCCCCAACCCATACCTCCGAATTTGTAGGTGGATCCGCCCAGTTTGCATCCCTACTGACTCATTTTAGGTGGATCCGCCCAGTTTGCATCCCTACTGACTCGTTGGTTAGCGACAGTTTCTCCACGCACGCTCAACTCTCAATTTCTCCCCAACCCATGCCAAGAATTTTTAAGTTAGATTAGCCCGAAGCTCGTCTACGAATAATTTCGCTATTAATGAGCAACAGAT
Source organism: Ananas comosus (assembly GCF_001540865.1). Lineage (NCBI taxonomy): Eukaryota > Viridiplantae > Streptophyta > Magnoliopsida > Poales > Bromeliaceae > Ananas > Ananas comosus. The sequence goes on along the minus strand of NC_033632.1, from coordinate 11,597,451 downwards.
TCTCCTTGTGCACACAAAATTCTAGTATCAATGAGCAGCAAAATCATCCCATGCATAGAAAAAAAAAAAGAAGAAAATCTTATGCTCTGAGCCTGTCTAAAAGCAATTCAAATGTTATGAGCGACGTAATCATCTCGTGTACAACAAATTATACCATCGGTCCATACAAAAGTTCGCCATAGTTTACGCAACAAGCAGAGATTACTATTCTCGTCATAATCTGCTCGACAGCTTCGAAAGCAAACAAAAGTTTCAATTTAAAGCTTCTACTTTTACGTTCCAGTTCCAGAAGCTCATTTAGTTGAAGCCATGCTAACTAAGAAAGTAACTTCAAAATAGGCATGTTTTCATCAACATACATACATATATACTCTGTTACAATTACACTGTTGCTACAGCTGGTGAAGTTGATTCACCTAAATATCGCAATCAAATAAACACTATAAATCGTCGCGGAAATTACAATTAGGAACACTTTGAGCTTCACTCCGCTGAAAACTATTCTTCGGAGTTTTCCTATATGGAATCGACAATTTCTCGACCGTTTCGGGAGAAGTTCCTCTATCATTGGGCTAGTTTTTGTGACTCTTTTTGTACATCCAAAATATAACCTGAAACAAACAGGAGTCGAAAGCCTGATACAGATTAGATTGCTCTGTCGCAAATTGGATTACGACTTTGAATTTGCCTGTTAATTGCGAGAATTGAATTAGTTGTGTTTCGGTAGTTGAGATCAAGAAATTACCTCCTCAGTAGCCATGCGCGTGACTGGCTCGGTCATGTCGAGTGGAAGAGGAATGGCACTGCAAACAAATTCGAACTGCTTAGTAGAAATGTAATAACAAGATTTAAGTATCGGTCGTGCCTAAATAAAAAGGAGTGATAGAGAGGAGAATGCAAGAGCTAGTTTAATATCGATGCGAAATTTGCACAAGGGACAAAATTTAAGAGCTGCGTCGTAGGAAAAAGATAGCGAAATTTAAAAGGTCAATTACATGACAGATTATATGATAGGACTACGCAGGCGATATCTAATGTTTTTGATGCTTCCAATTACTTGCGGCGCAATAAGTGAAAAATATTTGACAGTGTATCGGTAAATGCGACTAAATAAAATGATAATGATGTTCAAGCAGAAGTGCATTTACTCACCAATTAATATGATACTCAACAAAAGCAAGAAAGTGATCCTAAGAGATCGGCCGAACAGCATGTTGTATCTGGCGCCACGTATATGCTGTCGGACTCCATCCACCCTACCGGAGAGTTTCTGAACATTGGGAACTACAGACTTTTCCTTCCAGCCACTGAAACAGCTTCTGCTTCTTTCAGTTAAGCCGCTAAACCGCTGCATTAGCAAGAAACCCGACAACGCAAGTGATAGTGACATCCATTTCAGAAGCTTGAAACTGGTTCTAAGATAAATGTATAGAATATACTAAGATCACATCCAGTCCCCAGTTGATGAATACAAAGGCTAAACACAGCGATTCAGAAACATGTCCCTGAATTTTCCTCTTTTTTTTTTTTTTGGAGCTGAACCCTCAGCTATTCGATTTTAGTTGTGTTCTGTTAAATTTAACTGTTTCAGCCACCAAAATCTTTGGATATTCGGTTAAGGGGGTTAAGGGGGTGTTTGGTTCCTCGGAAAAGCATGGAAAACTGCTTTATGGGGAAAAAGTTTTCTACAGAAAACACCATTTTCCATGGATTTTGTTTTCCGGATAAAAAAATCCGGAAAATGAAAACACTACTTTTGCACAAAATCTGGAAAAAAAAATCTTTTATGGAGAAACTACTTTTCCTAGGAACTAAGCGACCGGAAAATATTTTCCAGCCAGAAAACTATTTTCTGAAATATTTTCCAGGAAACCAAACACCCATCTTACCCAAACTGACTTAAATTAAATAATGCTATAATTGAGGAGAAGCAATGGAGAAAATTAGCAGTTTGTATATCGACCATAATAGCTCATCGCAAGGAGGAATTTACCTGCACAAACGGAGTGATTCCATTGAACTCGAGGTAAGTCGACAACCCCCGCCTCAACTGAAGGTGCTCCTCACTCTTAGCCTTCCAAAAACTATTCCTAAACCACCTTAATTTCGCTACAAATTCAACACTTCTTGTAATACCAAAACGATTCAACAAACAACTCGGCATATCCTGCCTCATCTCGACCGATTTTCTATCCACTCTCTTCTCATCGTCAATTTGAATTTCCCACGAACCATTCGACCGCGCTACTTGTGAGAGACCGTCGTTTTCACTTTTTCCGCTTTTGGAAGGCTCCAAAGATTTCGCATCTCGACTATCTACAGCTACATCTTTGTGATAGCTAGTAATATCCTTTGCTTCTTGCGATGTTTGCGGGATCGGAGAAAGAAAAAGCGCGAGATCGTCGCGTTCTTCATCGTCTAATTGAACCCAAGAAAGCGGCTGCTTCCCTTCTTCGGTAAAAGAATCATTCAACTCGCTCTCTGTGTGGCGAATTTGGTTCTTAATTGCAACTATAAATTGCCTATGCCTAGTGATTGCGTTCTCCTCCGATGAGTACTTTTCGTGACTTAAATGGACCGCGCTCTCGAACTCCTCCAACTGAGTAAAAGAATTTTAACAATTAATCAAATGGATTTGATATTCGAACAGAGAACAAAAATGGATATTTGCATGTATACAACTCAAAAGTCAAGAGTTGCAATTTATGCCTATATCATTGAAAAATGATCTATATTTGTGCGTGCGCACCCTTAACAATTTATATTTGCATACACCCCTAGAAATCGCCTGTATTTTCGCATATGCACTCCTTTCGATGGCAATTTTTTAGCAAAGGCGCGAGGACAGGCTATTTCGGCATCCTTTGGACTAGATCGCGCAAAACTTGGCCACAACAGCCAGATCTTATATGTGCAGTAATCCGACATTATACTACTGCACTGAACCAAATGCAGTAATACAATATTAGTAGTAATCTAAGTTATAAGAATCGGATTCCTAGTTATGTTGAAATAATCAGGAATGTTGCATAGCGCGAACCGAATGCGCCCTAAAATAGTAAAGTTGTGAAAATTAGTTTACAAGATTTAACATGTGAAAAGCCGCAGGACGAAAGGAATTGAGGAAAAAGAATAGAAAATTACCTGCCATTTTGCAGTGCCTAGAGCAGTACGAAGCTCCCTGCGCAGTTCATCTGAAGCTTCCGAATTAAACCCGATTCTTCGATTACGCATCCACATTCGATACATAGATTCCATTCTGAAACACCACGAGGATCAAAAGACACACAAATTGAACAGTAAACATGAGAGATCTATAAATAGAAAAGAATCCCAGTTATCAAAATTAAACAGTCAATTCATCAAACACAAGGAGCGCAGCAAATCTGAAACGGAGAAGGTGAAATAAGGAAAACCCACCAAAATTTTGATTTTTTTTCTTTTTTTGAAACTAAACTGAAGAGTAAATTCATCAAACACTTGGAGCGCATCAAATCTCACGAGGAAAAGGAGAAATAAGCAAAGCCAATCAAAATTTTGATTTTTTTCCCTAAATAAACTGAACAGTAAATTCATCAAACACACTCGGAGCGCATCAAATCTGAAAAGGGAAAGGTGAAATCAGCAGTAAAAACAAAAAACACCAAAATTTGTTTAAAAAAAACGTACATAATTCGCATCAAAATGGGAAATTTCGAGGACTGGGGGGAACCTAAACACGTCATCGATTGATCTCTGGATCAGTAAATACATCAAACACTCGGAGCGCATCAAAATTCAAAATCTCCCCTCCCCCCCC